>NC_051182.1:163286629-163379392 GCF_013339695.2 Rhipicephalus sanguineus | reverse complement strand
GTGTTTCATGTCTTTTCACGCGAAGTGTCCATCGAGTGTTACGCCTTTGTTTTTGTTTGCCCCTAGTGTTCTTTCATTCCTGCACGCATGCTCCATGTGAATCCTCTGCTAGTTAAACAATTTCTTAAAATATTGTTTTTACGCTGTTCGTCATTTCTATGGAGCGCAACTTGTCACACACAAATTTTGAGACGTTTATGGCACATCTTTGCACTGGTGGGCAGTGAAGATGAGGTGTAAGTCAGCGCCCGTCGTATGTGTCTCTGTCCGTTGCTTTTAGCGCTGCGCACCTCGAATGTTTGACTATCCACGTGCGCCTTTGCGCGACGTACGAAGCTGGAAGGCAGTTTCTTAGCGCTGGTGCAGACGAGGACACATAGGAAGAGACACTAGACACACGGCATACTCGCAACAATAAAGTTTATTCCTTGATCGCGTCGAACAAAAGTGCCTTCACTCGCACGTCACAAAACCATGAACTGCTTTCCATTATGCACCAACAGCCGACATCGCCACGCTCCGTAGGAGCTGGCTCGTTTCATTTCTGCTTGTACCGCGTCTCGTTCGCTGCGAGAGCGCTCGTGCGCTTTCCCTCGCACCTAGAACATACGACGCGTTGGCAGATGTTATCAATTCCGGACTTCAAACTGAACATTACGGCGAGGGCAAGAATGCGCCTGAAGTTTCCGTATAATTACTGTCGCAATAATAAATAAGCCACAACGTCGAATTCAAATAGACAGAAGCTCGGGGCAAGATGGAAGCTTCAGGAGACGAAGTATCTTCGGAACACGCGTGTGTGTGCCGGAGCCGACGTTTCGATGACGGACCGCTTGTCGAAGCGTTGCTGCAGTGACACCCCGTGTTCAAGAATTTGGCATAACGTCAAATTCAGTCATTTTCGTGCGGTATGCGACATGATGACTCCCCGTCAATCGCGATAAAACCCAATTAGTCTACAGCCTCTTGTGCAAGTCGGTCAGGTAATGTTCAAGTGTCAGGCTTATTAGAACTGAAGGTCTAATCTACTTTCTTGTGCAACAAAAGCGCAAACAAAATAGCGCATCGGAGAGAATGCACACTTCGATGCCCCTGTTTCTTTGCGATGAGTTACCCCTTAAATTCTTTAGCGGCTAAAAACGTAGATAACGCTTATTCTCCCCACCTAGAGGAAAGAGCAAAGCGCTGTACAAAGCGCTTATACGTTTGCCAACTGTCCTTTAAAGACGTAGCAATTCTTGGAAAGCACCGTTGGTGAGCGAGTAAAACAGTTATTAAAATAACGAGAAGCCCTTGTGATGCACTGCTATGTGCTGCTATATAGGAACTGACGTGTTAGTCCGGGTACTGTGGGTACAACTTGGATATACATATAGAAAGGTGGCGTGTCACGTTCCATTGCAATGTCAACTCCCGCGAGCGAACTGTACATTACCATGTCATTTTAAATGGAAGCACTTCTTAGCGAACCTTCCGCACTTTGAGCGTTTCCTATCTATCTATCTATCTATCTATCTATCTATCTAGCCACCTACGTCTGGGTGCTCTCACGATCGCCTCCACAACTTGGTGTAGACCAAAGTGGCATGGAAGGCTAAGAGGACTGAGGAAAGTGACTGTCAGGTCATCACATGAATAACGTCGAATTCCTGTCGCATACGTCGTCAAACCCTTTCCTCCAGACACGTGTGGCACATGCCCGTTACCACTGACCGCAGTGTATGGGTATGCGCCACAGGTGATTGACAGCTACTCAACTATCCAAATCACTACCCAAATCACCAACTAGCCCATGCTGCCGCTCTCTCAGCTTATATCTACCTAGGAATGGCGAGAACAGACATTTGTAATTTAAATGCGAGAGCATAAGAAAACATACATCGGCACGTTGACCCGACGAATGGATCGCAGCAGGAATCGAACCCAAACATTCCGCGTGGCAATCAGGTATTCTACCACAGAGCCACGCCAGGTGTATAAACTGGTTTTAAAAAGACAGCATATGCCAGCGTAATGTCGGTGCAACGTCAATTGCGTTTGTGCGCAGGCTATCTAATTTTACAAAAAGCAATAAACACTACATATGTACTCCTACGATGCAGGCGTCCTATCAGATTAACGACTGTAGTTCCAGTATTGGATCCATTTCATAGCAGTCTAATAAACATTATATTTGTATTCCTATGATTCGCAAGCTACATTGAAGCATTTCTCGACCCCGAGGAACACCATTAACGAAAGTTACGTATGATATTTACATGACTGCACCATAAAGTACACTTAGTTTCGGTAATACTCATGCTGTACTCTAACTTGAGGGCCGACGTTACGTGGCGCCATAAGTTACCCTTTAAACGCCTATGTTATCGAAGTGCCTGGTAAGTCCACGATGTGCACACAGCTACCACTCTTGCAAAAACACGTCGGACCACCTTCTAACGCTTGGCTCAGTGCCATAAAATACAGCATAGAAGTACTCGCAGACTGCTTCGCATGACACAGATTCCCACAACTCGTGGGATCTGCCGAAGTTTTGTTACTTGTTTCAGTTTGCTTGTATGTGTTTTACAGCGAAAGCTGTTATGAGATCTCAACAATGGCCGTTTTTGGCGCCGTAGTTGTCCGCCGCCGCCGTTGTCCGTAACCGCTATCGAACGAAATAAGAAAGATTATCCGGGATGGAGGGAGGTTCGAACCTGGGCCCTCTGCGTGGCGGCCCAGAGTTCTACCACAAGCCATGCCGGCGCTTGAAACAGCTTTGCAAAAAGACCCAATGCAGGCTTAATGTCTGGAACGAACCACACTAACATATGAAATGGAGCGTCGTAGAAGAGTACAATACAACCAGGCGTCACACATGCGATTGCACAGGAAATGGGTTGTTGAATGCTTCCAACCTATTACAAAGGGCTCTGTCATAATTCTTCATCGTCATCAGGCACAGCAACAGACAAAGTGCACATAATGGCCTACAGGTGTTTAGCGGGTACCACGGTTCTCCGCAGCATGACAAAAAATGGCATAGTGCTGCTTCCCTACTTCAGAAAAATTATGCTTATAGCCTACTGGGTACCTCGCAATAGTCATTTCTTAATTGTGTAATGTTTTAATTACCGGCGACATTAATTATTCCGAGTTTAATTCGCAAGGTCCTGAATAGTACAAAGGTAATTAGCATAATTCTAATTAGCACTATCCTAATTACCCGATTTCGGTGAGTAAGGTCTTGATTATCTTGGTTTTAATTACGTCGTGTTATGGTCGTGTAATTACCATTATTTGTAATGTTTTAATTACCACGATATTAATTACTCAGGTTTAATTCACAAGGTCTTGAATAGTACAGAGGTGGATTAGCATAATCCTAATTAGCACGATTCTAATTACAAGATCTTGGTGAGTAAGGTCCTGACTATCTTGGGTTTAATTACGTCGTGTTAGCGTCGTGATAATTAGCATTAATTGTTAATGTTCTAATTACCACGAAGTTAATTACTCAGGTTTATTTCGCAACGTCATGGATAGTACAGAGTAATTAGCACATCCTAATTAACACGATCTCGGTAAGGTCTTGGTTATCTTGGTTATATGACGCCGAGTTAGCGTCGTGATAAGTAACATTATTAGTTAATGCTTTATTACCACGCATTAATTATTCAGGTTTAATTCGCAAGGTCCTGAATATTACAGAAGTAATTAGCATAATCTTAATTATCCCGATTCTAATTAACACGATATCGGTGAGTAAGGCCCTGATTATCTTGGTTTAATTACACGTTCCTAATTAGCATCGTGAGAATTACCATGCTCTTAATTAGCTTGTTCGTTGCTTTACACGGCTTCATTAGTTAGCTCGGCCTCAGCATGATTTGGCTTAATCAGCTTCGTCATAGCATGTCGTGACTTAGCTATGTATACCGCCCAGCCAATTAGCTAATCAGCCGGGCGCACGTGCTCTGGGAGCGCGCAGGCGATGAAGAAGAGAACGACGAGGGCGCGCGGCGGCTGAGCAATGCGCTAGAATGTGCAGGCCGACCCTGGTGATTGTACACGTGGCCTCGGCGATTAGCTCCAGCCGCGGTGTTCGGTCGGGGCTAATCTCAGAGGCCACGGTGCGATTATTCTAAATGATACTTAGTGCAGACATTAAACGCTTGAAAATGAATTCCATTGGCCCGCGCACGCATAAAAAATATAGTTAGTAGAGCTTTCTGCAGCTTTTCTTGCATGGGTGCACTTCTGCACTCAGTGGAACGACAAACAAATGAAAGAAGGTGCCTCTGGTTTGAAGACACCACCCAACCTTCTCGACCGCCCTTGACGTGACGCCGAGTTCCATCGTAACCAATGGAACGGAGCGCGCGCTGAGGAATGGATTTCATCTTCTCGTACTGTTAGCTCGTTCAAAGGGGGTGTCGCCAGAGCTCGGAAAGATCCCGAGTTTCGCCGACTCGGGCCATCTGGCATAGCACCCCAGTTTGGAACTTCTCGTATGTAGCACGCACGCGCAAAAAAAAAGAAAAAAAAAGACGCACTAGTTTTTTGTCATGTTATCGCGCTTGATAGTTTATAGAAGCTTGCGTTCCCCAGTCGTCTACCACTCGTGTTTGAACTTGCACATTCATCGAAGCTTCACTTATATTGTTTCTCACAGTGTGTGTGCCTGCTCTATGTTATCACTAGAATGACATACGGGCCGTCCTATGAGGCGAGAGTCGTTTGTCACATCAAAAATCATACAGCATGTGGTTTGTTTTATGTGCTTTGCACGCATTTCCGTAGGTTTTCCGACGGCTGGATTTAAGGCTTTCAAAACGACGATAATAAACTCAAGGAACGTGCGATGGGGACACGGTAAAGCACATAAAACTACGCCTATGAACAGGACACAAGAAAGAAGTGCGCAGGACCAGCGCAATCCTATCCATTTCTTTCCTGTGTCCTGTTCATAGGCGTACTTTTACGTTGTTGTTTTTGCCATAACGATAGGAAGCGTTTTAAGGGCGCTGCTTGACACTCTAATATTGCAGGTATGGTGGTCTGCCTCGTGTCTATTTAGCGCACCCCACGAGGATTTTTCGTTAAATTATTTCCGTCTGTTTATCTCTCTCTAGTAAATATACGTAAGTATGAAATGCAATTCATTATTCGCTATCAAACAACAAAAAAGAGCGCAGTGTTTTCGAAGCGAGGATTCGAGTCCCGCCCGAGATCAGCGGAGTTATAAAGCAAACACAGCTTCGCTGCGGTAGCTCGACTTGCGGAGGCTAACGTAATTTTCCGACTGCGAAGCTTTAATTCCATTATATTTGTTTTCTTTGCTGATCTTTCTGCTCGGGTCCCACACCGAATATCAGTTTATCGAGGGTCGGGGCACACAGTCCAGCCAACAAAACAATATGCTAAAATGAATGGACGCTGTTATTCCAGAGAGGAATTACAATAAGCTCGAAACGAGGCGTCCAGGAACGCGAGTTATTCGGAGAACTCCAAATATGCATACCCTGCTGTAATTCTGAAGAGCTGAGCTCATTGTAGACTCTAATGCAATTAGGCTTCCCGCCTAAATTACGAAAGCAGACGTAAGCTGCTTTTCGGCCGCCACACGTGTCCAATTTCGTGTTGAATATCGTCGAATTATCGACCCTCGCCCCCGTCCGACTCACACTGAGTGTTTTTCTATTGTTCTTTGCGCAAGACGACAGCGCGCTTTCGTGAATCGATATGTAGGTCAGAAAGACGTTGCTCGATTTTCTGCAAAAAAACTAACTTCTGTTAACACAACCACACCGAGAGAGCGAGAAACTGTTGCACGAGTTTTGCCAATTTTCTTACGTCAAAACTATATTCTCTGTCAGCTCTGCGGCTGAAGAAGTTTTATCGTCATGCGTGAATTTCTAGTATACTTTACTCATCACGACCTGTTTGGATCACAATGCTGGCATACCGTTGTGAAAACCCGTATCATTCCTACCTCACGTATCAAATGATAGAACGTGCCTTCGTGAATTGTTGTATAGCAACAATTCTAGATATGTACTATTTTGTCTTTATTAAAATAGGCTCGCATTGCACGCGCGCAAGTGAACATTCTGTGCTCGCTCTTCACTATCCTACGAGCGGCTAGCAACGAACGAGGCTTCTAAGCATACCGCGCACAAATGCATTGCAAATGAGCCAGGATAGTTGTTACGGAAAACATGAAACGGCTCCCAGTAGAACTTCACTATCGACTTTAGTCCACTCGGTTCCGAAGAAGAGGCTCTCCAAAAACTTCCGTATTAGGCCTCCTCCTTTCTGCGCTCTCAAAGCTTCGACTTCAAGCTCATCGATAGCGTTCTCTCCAAAACGGGGCAGTATTATTGAAGATTCAGACTTGGTGACAGCCAATTAGGTGTGCCGGCTTTCGTTCGGAGTCCCGCCGTCTGCTGCCGAAACCAGTAAGCAGCTGACACAGTTCTCGTAATGGAACCCTTTGATGCAGGAGGTGAGTTCTCTGTATACTAATGAACAAGCAGTGTAATCAGTGCGATGTTTTTATTCATCTCTAGGTATTGTCCTAGATCTGCAACTCATATACCACTTACGTAGCTTCGAGTCCCTTGATGTCCGATTAACAAGTTACACAGCACCAATTCAAATTTTCCGGTAACATAAAATATATATAGCCAACATTCGCCATTACAACCATACCATCTTTTTTTTTTCTTTTCTTTTTTACTCGCTAGAATACCATGCGTGGAGCTTTCCTGTTCTTGCAGCCATCTGCACGGGTTACGCTAACCTTTTTTGCAGAACAGTAAACCGTGTGTCCCACATCCCACCAACTCCTTTGAAGACGACTATTGAATAGGTAGACCGGTCAGTTATTGTTGCAAAAACCGACTGATTGGCTACGCGCATCTCCGACGTGATGCTCCGACGTGATTATCCGACTCACGAGCCGCACTGCACTCCCTGAAGTCACCGCGCGCGAGAGATCAACTAGTCCTGGACATCAGGCGCCTAGGCAATAATGCTCTCGAGCTACGCCACGATGTTGTACTGCAGTGGCTATCTGCGGCATACAAGGGAATGTTCGTGCTGGCGCCGCTGCCAGAGCCGCGCGTGATGCGGCATCTGAGAAAATTGATGATATACCTTTTTCAAGAAAAGATGCCACAATCTTGGTATCTGCGTTCCCCTGCGATCTACAGCGAACAATATTGTGTGACGCAAGCAACCAGTGTGGACCGCTGCCCAGAATGGACCCGTCGTGCAGCTTTTGTATGCCACAAGGACTTACCAGGCAAGATGAAACATGTATTCACAGCCTGAGACTCGACGTTGCCTGTACGAAGTCTTCAACCACAAGATCTCCTACGTGCACCACATGTCGGAATGATTTAAAAACAAGTGACTGCTAGCGTTCCGACGAAGGACGACAGAATCTGAAGGCATTTGCAACGCGGCTTGAGCTTCTCGGGCAAAGCAGCGTCAGTGCGACGCGCAACACGAAAGCGCTCTTGGTGTTTCTGAGGACTACTCGCCTTAACGAAACTTTATGAATGACTCACATGTGTGTGTTTGTGAATGTACGCATTACTCTCGTGAATATGTGACCATTGCATATTTCATAGTCATCACCTGACACCTGCAGTAGCAAGCCAGGCGATAAAACTGGCTAACATCTCCGGGAATATCATTAGAAGTTGTTGTCTCGCTCTATCTCTCCGGATGATAGTGGGGTGTAATCATTCGATCTGTCTAACACGCTGTTGAATTTCTTGTATGTGTTTCAAACTTTCCTACTAATGTGACATACATATGACTAGTTTTTGTATTTGGACATTTTTCGCTGTTGTTGATGTTGTTCTGCATTGTTCTTACTGGCTTGATATTAACCCAATTTGTTCTTACTTTGTTCTTACTTTGTATCGCCCCCCTCACACAATGCCTCGGCGAGGCCTGTAAGGTACTTGTAAATAAATAACTAAATAATGAAGATTGTTCATCGGGCTCTTTTTAGTAATAACGACAGGAAACTATCTGTATTTCTATGAGCTTAATGCATCCGACGATTCCCGCCGTGGATTTTCTTGAGCCTACAAATGGGCTTTCAGTGTTTCAGTACTTTTATACCTGCATGAGCCGGAATAGAAGGGATTTTAATTCGCGATTTTATTAAGTAAATATAACCATGCACTGTAAGCTGATCGAAAATGAACCATGTCCTCCGCCGAACTCCCACAATATTTTCCGAGGCCTTACAAATCGGCCCAGCATGCGTTGTTTTGCACGAAGCATCGCACAACATTGCTTAGTGGACTCCGGTTTCAGTGAGAAAAAAATTAGCCGTTGGACACGACCATGCATGCAAGCTCCCCGTAAATGTAGGCCGGGTTATTAGGAACTGTGCGTGGGTGCACTAACTGCGACTACCTAATCACGCTTCACAAATAAGACCTCCTCCCAAATTTGGTACAGGCCAGTGCTTTATCGCAGGTTTCTATCGGCGTAAGCGCATAACATGTGTCACAATGCGCATGTGCTGCTCTGTGGCTTTAATAATAAGGGCAACACATTCGCCCGTGGCTTTGAGGTGAATGTCTCTCCGTTTTGCAGTGCTGTATTCGCTAAAAGATATAATATGCATTTGAGCTCTTGCAGCGTCTGTTATACTCTGAAACTCTTATACCATCAAAGGTATAGAGTTACAGATCTTCTACGTTCTATATTTATTTTTATTTCCTAATATGAGTGTGCTTATATGTCTCCTCCTTAGATTTACGCAGTTAATTTTAAAGTGAGCTTATTTGGCTTTTATTCACGTAAAAACTTCAGATGAGTTCCTCATTACTTCAAGAATATCAAACTTACACAGAGGTTAGGATGGGTTAGGTTAGGTTAGGTTGGTTTGGATTACTTTTGATTAGCTTGGTGACACATGCAAACGAACAACCATTGCTTCACGAGGCAGGAAGCTTCCAAAATTGTAATCTTGCGTTTTCTTGTTGGTTCATTAGTCCCTTTTCTTGCATGGCAGCAGAAACATGGCAAAGACAGCATGGCAGTTAATAATACTTAAACACCACCACCTAGAATGACTATTAAATTGATTATTGATCCAAACATCTTGCGCTGTCAAACGTTTCTCTCTCCCTGTCTTTCGCATTTATTGTAGAGCCGCAGCGCGTTTCTACAAGCTCGAGCGCGTCGTGTTTCTAGAGTCAGCACGTTTTAATGCTGGACAACGCTTCTGCTTGCAAGTTCTGCAAGGTCACATGTACATAGTGGCTGGGGAACGTGTTTGTCGCCGAAATGGGCACTGCTCATATTGTGATCATGCACCGTTGTGCCTTCTCGGTTTGCGTAAACCGTTTCCTGCAGTCTGTAGCATCTGAACACCTTTATACTGTAATTTTAGCTTAATCTTGCAAGAGGTCATTTGTATTAGGTAAAGTGTTCATGCTTAGTTCATTCTACGCCTAACACTGTAAGATCAGTCGTGTGCGTACACTGCCGTGGACAATTTCGCTGCCCTCCAAGGCGGCAGCCACCCATCCAAACTGCTGACCTCGGCAACGTTTAGCGCTATAGCCCTTCCTTCTTTTTCTCAAGGAAAAGAACGATTCATTCCTGTTTATTTTTTTAATACCAAACCGGCGCTGCACTGTAACAGCGCAGAATGAATAAGTACTTTTTAGTCGCTCTTCCCCAAATACAAAAAATATCGTAACACGAGAAAGAAGAAAATAAAAACTCACAGGGTCCCTTCTGCATTGGTCTAAGACTAGAAGGCGAACGCCATCTTCTTCTCAGCCGATGTACTGATCCTCCCCAGCACCCCTCCGAAAGCTCTCTGCACCTAACCGTGCATTGCCTCCAAGATCAGAGGCATTGCAAGCTTTCTGCACCTCGCCTGGTTTTGCACTGCCTCCGCGATCGGCCCACCTTTTACCAAGCGACGATGCCATGTGATGACGTCATTTTATGTCACGATGACGTCTCTAATTTCGGCGGTTTGTGACGCCATGATGACGTAATATGGGACGTCGTCACATAATTTTTTGCATCGCTCGTGTTGACGCCGCCGACAATGCTGGCACCGACGGTCAATTTTCGAATTAGATGAGGCATCTAAGGCTTTCCCCTTAATAATACCGCTTCCTGGAGTGAAAAAAGTTACCTTATGTTGTTCTAGCCGCGTTTACTCTCGCTCGGGAATAATCTATGCCAGGCGACGCTTGTAGCATCCGCTTATCGATAAACACTCGCGCTCAAGCAGTGCCGAAACCAACTAACGCGCATCTTGAAAGGAAATCCAGCACTTTGCAGAAAGAGGATTCGGGAAGTGGGAAGGAGCCCGGAAATCCCACTGCTGCCCTCGACTCAAGGTTGTGTCTTTTGTTCGTTATAGGTTGCGAAGTATCGGTGGTGTAGCCACTTAACGTTCTAGCTATGCCAACAAAAAAAAGTTCGGCAGATCCCACGCTTTGTGAAAATCGGTTTTATGCAAACTACTCGGCGAGTAATACTATGCTGTATTTTATGGCTTTGTGCCAAATGTTATGAGGTGGATCGACGTGTTTTTGTAAGTGTAGTAGCTGTGTGCACATCGTGGGCTTATCAGGCACGTCGACAACACTGACGTTTAAAGGGTAACTTACGGCGCGGCGTAACGTCAGCCCTCACGTTAGAGTACACACGCCAGTGTTATCGAAACTAAGTGCACTTTATGGTGCAATCATGTGAATATCGTACGTAACTTTCATATGTTCACGTTTTTCACGTAATACTTCCATACAGCTTCCCGAATCACCGGAATACAAATGTGATGTTTATTAGATTGCTATAAAAGCGGAGCCAACACTGGAACCACAGACGTTAATCTGATATGAACCCCTGTATCGTAGGAGTACATATGTAGTGTTTATTGCCTTCTTGTAAAATTAAGTAGCCAGCACCACAAACGCAATCGACATTGTACCGACATTACGCCTGCATACGCTGTTTTTCCAAACCAGTTTATCGACCTGGCGTGGCTCTGTGGTAGAATACCTGAATGCCAGGCAGAATGCTTGGGTTCGATTCCTGCTGACATTTTAACTATTATTTTTTTCCATTCGTCGGGTCAATACTGCCGCTGTCGGTTTTTCTTAACGCTGTCGCATTTAAACCATGTCTGTTTTCGCGGTTCCTGGGAAGATATAAACTGTCAATCACCTGTGGCGCATGCCCGTACACCGCGGCCTGTGGTAAACGGGTATGTGTCACATATGTCTGAAAGAAAGGGTTTGACGACGTACGCGAAAGCATTTTCACGTTATTCATGTCAAGACCGGACAGTCATATTCGTCAAATACTCTTACCCTCCTATGCTAATTTTGGTCTTCACCAAGTTAAGGAGGCGATCATGAGAGCACCCAGACGTAGGCGGCTAAATAGATAGATTGATACGTAGATAGGAACGCTCAAATTGCCAAAGGTTCGCTAAGAAATGCCTAGCATTTATTACTAAACGACTACTACAAAATAACAAAGGCTAGTAAACTAACGGCATCTCTTTGCAACAACTCCGTAACCATGCAAGTGAACGCTATCAAAGCGAGCCAGTGAAAGACAGTGGAAAAGGACAAAAAAAGCAAGTAAACGAAAACCTGACTACACCATTGCGACAGCAAAGCAAGGACCTTGTACTTAAAATAGAAAGGATTAAGACTGTGCATACATTACTGATCACCGAGATCTCGCCAAGTGATAACTGCCCAGATAGTGCTCCTGTCGAAATATGAGGGTTAATTTTACACTTCCTGATCATCGTCCTTCAGTTTGCCTTTGTGTGCTCCGACTTGGGTGTTGCATAAGATGGAAGCAAAGGGAAGAAAAGGAGGAGGAGGAGGAATAAACTTTATTATGAACCAGAAATTTAAGTTCCTTGGCCCGCCCACGAAGGGAAGACAAGGGAAATAAAAATAAAAGCGAATACCTTTCTTTATGCAAACATAAGTACGTCTAAAAATGCAGAACAATAAGCACTTCAATACCAACCGCGTCGGCATCCTGACAGCCTTGTACAGAACTACAGTTAAAAGAGAGAGAGGGAGGGGGGGGGGGGGGGCGTTGATTGCCTAATAACACATCCGCTCGTAGGGATCACTGCCATAAAGTCAAGGTTTCGTTTTCTAACATTGTCGCGTGCGCACAGTCATTCCTTCCCAAAACCACAGTCGAATGGAATAACCTACCATCATCTATAGTGAACATACGCGATCCGATTCTTTTAAAACATGATCTAGAGTTGAGTTGTAAAATTCTGCCTTTTCCTTCTTTTCTTCTTTTTTTCTCTTCCTCTTTGGTGCTCTGAGCTCGTGCTCTTGTACTTTGTCTTCTTATCATTACAGATTCATATCGGATTTAGTCACTCCAGCGGTATGTTTTGTATAACCAGTGTTTATATCGGTGTTATCCTTTTCTATTTGTCTCTATTGTATATTGATACTGTACTCACTTGATTCATTGTTATGCTTTTTTTTCTTCTCGTATCTTGTTCCGTGTTACATATAATCGTGTACTTGCCCCTCCCCTCTATAATGTACTTTATGTACCTTGAGGGTATTTCAAATAAATAAATAAATAAATAAATAAATAAATAAATAAATAAATAATGTGCGCATATGATTACGAGGACGTTCACGATATGATTATGAAGAACGCTGTAGTGGGGAATCCGGATTACTTTTCAGGCGAAGCTTGTATTGACTGACCTATGGTGGTGTTGCAAAAAACCCTCCTCACCCACAGATGGCGAGCGCGCACCAAAGAAGTAATCAATTAAACAAAATATATCTTCTTTCTGGGGCTGGGCTTTGAATCCAGCTCCCAGGTGGTCCGAATACGGGTGCCTTTACCACAAGGGCAAGCGCCCGTTCTTGCCCAATGTGAACTGAACTGAAGCATATTAATTTGTTCTAATCAACGATGCAAAAACAATCGGGAAGCAGTACAATTGCTGTGGCCGATTCATTGCAATATTTCGTGTTGGCGGACTAAAAGTGATCTGCTGGACAACGCGTAAGGTCGGTATCAGGTATTTCAGATATTGCACGTTTCAGCGAAATTCTGACTTCGAGAACATTGAATTCCTAAACCGCGGATAGAAGAGCGTTGCTCCAGTGCACGTGCGTTCAAGTCACCCGAGAGGTGTTGCTGTTTCGAACTCAATCGGTCTGAGGAGGCGAAAACAAGCTTTCACTGCGCCGTCTCTTACAGCGAGCATCTCGGGTGCGCGCGCGCCTGCTTGGTAGCCCCGCGCTCGTGGCCGCTGCAGTGACCAAATAATTACAAAATTAACGTCTTCAGTGCCGCCGACACCTTTCTCGGTACTGCTGGCCTTTTAATAAAAAACTTCAATCCTGCCTGCATTTTATACACTTATTGGGCAAGAAGTCGGAATTGCGAATCCTTGCCTAAGGGTCTAATTGGAGAGGCCGTAACTATTAGTGTAACGAAATTATGCAACATGTTTTCAATGATTGTGAAAGCTGCTGTGGAGGAGGATGAGTGGACAAAGTTTAAGAAATATAAGAAATGAGTTTGTTTTTTTATTGTCGTCAGAAGTTTCCACTGTTCGGTGTTTTCTTGAAATTAGTCCGATTGTATCTCTATACTGAAAAGTTATATAAATATAAGATTCGGCAGTTTGGTAGATAAGTATGCGAAAAACATAACGCGGAATTTTTATCGCTCTGCTACAAGGCTTTTTTGAGATAAAGGCCTTCAAAGTAGAGAAAATAACGTTTCCTGGGCCAATTTTGAGTTTTTTACAAAAACATCTACACTACACATAAAAACTAAAAATACCTGAGCAGAAGCAAGAACATTCATATATTTAGAGAAATTTCAGCTACCTACCTTTAATATATTTTGTGCAATTCATAACGAAAGTTGGCCAAAACAGCAGAGCGGATGAGCGCTCCACTCCACCTCTTCGTCATTATTTATTTCCTGTGCTTCGAAAAAATTTTTGGCGGCAAAACAAATTGCGGATCTCTTCTTTCCACTCATCAGGCAATAATATATAAAATTTCGAAATAAATTTGAGAGGTTGACCAGCCATCGTTTGTTCGAGCTTACGTGGAATCACCCTCTAACATCTCATATTACACTGGTCGCATTTGTTACGCAGCGGGCTTTGCTGATTAAGGAATATAAATTCCTCGGATTTAAAGGTTGTGTTTCTCGACGTGACCAGGCCCATCGAGCTCTGCTGACCTTCATGGACCAAACGAATATGGCCACCTGTTTATGGACGTTTTCTGTGTGCGTGCTTGCATATATATATATATATATATATATATATATATATATATATATATATATATGTGTGTGTGTGTGTGTGTGTGTGTGTGTGTGTGTGTGTGTGTGTTTACCTTATAAGGATACTTGCTTGGGCCACTTGGTATCTATACATTGTTGCGCTTGTGTTGGTGTGGTTCAGTCTTCGTCCTCAAGGCGGTGCGCAATAACGTAGCAGTGTCTTTTTTGTTCAAGTCTTCGTCAATTTTTTCTTTACACTCCCTTCTTCATTCCTCTTTCTCTCCTTCTCTGTAGGTGGCAGTTTCCAGCTTGCTCTCCCCCTCTTTTCTCTGTGTCCTTTATATCTATGTTTGCAATCAAATTATTGAATTAATGAATAATTATATTATTAATAGTTTAATTAATTCATGACATGCCGCAGGATGGCGACCTTATAGCGCAAGTTCTGCGTCCAATCACCGACGCTCTTCTGGCTGTCACACCGCCTTTTCTGATTACGCTTTGACTGTTAACTATTAGTAAAAGACAAGAAGCGGACCGATATTTGTTTCGTAAAACACACCAACAAATTCACTGATTGCCGTACGAGTGTGGTGTATAAGATCCCTTTCAGCTGCGGCCGCTTCTATGTAGGACAGACGGGCCGATGCATCAACCAGAGATTGTTGGAACATAAGAGATCGCTAACCGGAGGCTCACCTTCTAATCTTTCTTTACATTGTCGAGATTGTAAGTGCACGCCAAAATTTGAAGAATGCGCAGTGTTGTACCGGCATAGAAATGAAGAAACGCGCCTGATGATTGAATTAAGAAGTTGAAATACCTCCAGCCACAAATTCTTGGAGGAAACCCGACGTTTCGAGACCGGCTTGGTCTCTTCTTCAGGGGTGACTGTGCTCTACCCAGCCAGACAGACTTCTGTCGAAATGTTTACATTTAACTGATGATTGAAGCATGGCATATCGAGAATAGTGGTAGCGCACGCGTGAGCCAACCGTCGATTAACTTGCATAAAGATGAAATCAAATGCCTTAACAGTTACCTTCTACGTAGACCGCCACGCGTGCCGGATTGATAGGTTTGCCTGTTGCATGGGCATGCGCAGATAAGTTTTCGTACCTTCTTTCTTTTCAGCCGTTGTGCGTCTCTTCAGTTGTTAGTCGGCGTTTGTGGTGTCCTGACTTCTTTCTTGTGTCCGTGTTTGCACGCCCTGTCTTTTTAGAATGAATAACTATTACAGCTACCACAAAGGTTTCTTTGTTCATTGATCATGGACGTTAGTCGTCGGGAAAAAGATGTATCACCAAGCGTCAACATGGGTGCGTACACGTTAAACGGTGCTATAGCTGCTAAACACCAAGAGAGATTGGGCACGCTCGCTTGTATCAACGTATGTACAGTAAACATTGAACTACTTCTGTAAGGACACGTTTTAATTTCGTGTTGTACCGATTCCTATGACGGAGGGATCAACCATGTTTTTGTTTTTTTTTTTCTTTTACCACCCAGAGTTTTTTTAGAGTGCACTTGTAAATCTATGTGCGAGGGTGTCTTTATTTCGCTACCACCAACGCGCGGCTGCCGCGGCTGAGAATCGAACCCGCGCCCTCGACCGCTGCAGCGCAACACATTAACAGCTAAGCGACCACAGTGGGTAAAAACAAGAATGAAAAAACTCACAGGATCCCTTATGCCGTCGCCTAAGACGATTCGAAGGCGAAAGCCACCTCAGTCGATCCCCTCCGAAAGCTTTCTGCACCTCGCCTGGTTATGCACTGCCTCTCCCCCTCCCTCTTTCCCCAGCACAGGGTAGCCAGCCGGTCTTAGAACTGGCTAACCTCCCTGTCTTTCCGTTTTTCTTCTCCTCCTCCTCCGTGGCCGGTCCCCCTTCGACCAAGCGACATGTCGTGTGATGACGCCTTCATGTGACGTCACGTTTGGTGACGTCATGATAACGTCCCGAAATTCGGCTATCTGTGGCCTCATGATGACGTCAAATGTTGACGTCATCGCGTGATGATATTTTGTTATCACTCGCGTTGACGCCGACGACGCGGGACGCCGAAGGCCAATTTTCGCTTTCGATGAAGCATCTAAGGCTTTCGCCTTTAAGAAAAAAAAAAGGAATCAGGGCAGCTAAGAAGCATAGTTTGGTCTCGCCTTGCAGTAAAGAAGAAACGTAAAGAAGGAAATCGCCTAATGAGCCATGGCCATTCAAGAGACTTGGCGCCAAATGCGAAGCCGCACCTGCAGTGAAAGATTGATGCCGTCGAGCCAGCAGATACGAATGCCGCAGACAAGGCGTTCCGCTGATGGAGTAACCCGGGGAATAATTATTCTGGCCACGAATGAGCAAAGATAACGAGAACCGGGGAAAGCGCTCTTCTGTGCAGGGCTCCCCTCCGAGGGAGGACAAAGAAAGCTTTGCTAGGAACCACTTAGCGATTGGCTTCCCCGCTGTGATGACAACAGCGCCTTTTCAGAGCCCAGATTTGTTCGTGCGTATTTTTATCGCTTCATTTATTGGTCAAAACCAATTTTCTTCGAGGCCAATTACGGGGCGCCTTTATTTTTCTTCCTCTCTTTTTTATTTCCTTCGTGCCTAGCAATTAAGTGCGTCTCTCAGTAAAAGTTCCGCTTAGCGGCCTTTGAATCGTCATTTCGGTGAACGATGCGTCATTTTTGAAACGCGCCGTTCACTCCGCCACTTACAACGCGTGAACTTCGCCCGCTACAATAAATAAAAAGAGGGATGTGTCAGGGCTATATCGCAAACGGTATATTTCAATCGCAATTTAATAATATTGTGGGCACTAGTTACGTGCTTCTTTCTCATCTGTGCATTATCATAATCATCATCATCCGTTTGTCTCTCTGTCCTCATCGTCACCGTGTGTCATTGTCATCATCGTCGGGTGTGTGCACGCTCTGCCCGTTCTTCTCCGAGGCCTTGGGCTGAATAAACGTCGTTTCAACCAAGACGTCATGATATTGTTTGCATCATGAATTAATCGTGTATTCAAAGCTTTTCGGTGTGAGCTCTTAATTGACGCGTGCGCTTCTTCTCGATGACAAAATAGATTGGCTTTTTCATTGTGACCTCCGTTGACGCTACGAAGTGCGTAGTACTGAAGACAGCAATTAAATCTGTCACGGTAGAAAATGTCACTCTAGACAATTTTAACATTTATTCCAGCGTCGCGATCGCTATATTAAATGCGAATTCCAACGGATTATTTTTACACGATTCATCTGTATGAACATTAAAATTATGTCAACTGCCCAGGGAACGCAACTGGCTTCTTTCTTCGCATTTCAAATATTGGTAGTAAGGCTTCCTTATGCTCACGAATCCTGCGAATTTCCTTTTTGTGTATTTTCTTAACGTTGTGCTTGAGAAGGGGCTCTCTATGTTGCCATAAAAAATCGGTAATCTTGTCTGCAAATTTCAGCAGTTCTTATAACCAGAAAGGCCGCATGAAAAGCCTCAGCGGTAAGAAGAGTTCTATCAGTCGCTTTTACAGAATCTGCATGAAACGCGACTTCATGCTAACGTTTAGGTCCATCGGTATATTATGTGAGAAGCCAAGAACAAAAAAGAAAGAAAACTCGATGCCTCCCGAGCATGCAAGATACTATGTCCCCGACACTCTAATACACGATGGCCGCTCTTCTTGGCTGTTCGGGACTGAGAGAATGGGCGTCAAGTAAGGCTGCTTTATTTATTTTTTTTCTTTATCAGCGTATAGCGAACTTTCAGTAGTGATCCTCTCGACCTCTACACCTCGTTTCGGCTAGCACCTATTTTAGCTCAGTGTCACGAATTTCGTATTTGTAATTGCGAATGAGCTTGCATTCTCGTTATGGACACAGGCACAGATGTTTCTTGGTCCAGCGTCTTCTGCAATTGGTTGCACCACTCCGTGATTTTTTTAAAGCTAGCCATTTGATCGTCCTAGTAATGTTATCCTATTGTATAATACACAGCCATCCGCAAATGATTGTAGAACAACAGTTGCACCATATGCAAGATCATTAATACATATTAGGAAGTGGAACAGCGTATTGGGTAGCAGCAACTTGTTGCTACCCAATACACTGTACACTGCTCAACAATACACTGGTACAACAACCAGCGCTCGTCCTGTTGTGTGCGTTCCTTCTTTGTACTCGCTTTTTTCACGCTGACTCAAGTTATTCGTGTAAGGTGGTGAGCATACCCTTCGGTTAAATTAGCGCATTGAGCCCATATTGTACGGAATAGATTTCGGGGGCTGCAGTAATAATATAAATAATGGAGGTAATCTTAAGAAGGCTTTGTGTGTATTTGCGGCCCTCACACTGAAAACGCTATCATGCCGTCGCTCACGTGGGGTTCCATGTGGAACATCGCTTGCATGGCGACAGTGCGTCCGCTAAACATGCAAGGTCACGTACCTTGGAGTACGGTCGCCTTTGTTGAAAATATATTCCAGTTCATAGGGCTTGCCTAGTACGTCAGGTCTGCATGCACAGACCTTGGATGGTGAGATTATCAGCAGAACATGCCTCTGCAGATCAGATGGCCGGTGTTGGAGGCTTCCTCGGTTTCGACGAGGCACCCTTTTTCCCATAGAGTTTCCTATAGATACACTAGAGAGAACTCTGGCGCTAGTGTCTGTGGGAGCTGCAATGCATGACGCTTCAGCTAGCATGGGAATGATGAGTAGTACACGGATTTGCCTAAGCTTCGTTATTTCGGCTCCGTTTGGCTCCGCGTCGCCTGCATCCACTTTGTCGCAATAGGAAGTTAAGCTAAAGTCAGCATTTCCACTTGACCACTTTAACCTCTTTAGGCTCAGCAATTCAAGTGTGGTCACGAAGTTCACAACGGTCCATTCTTTTATCCGAAACGAACGCCAAAACACAGTGATAGTAAAGCCACAAGTGCGTTCGAAGCCGTAAGATTAAGACGTAAGACGAAGATTAGGCAAATCCGTGTACTACCCATCATTCCCATGGTGGCTGAACGATCGAAGCGCCAGAGTTCCCTCTAGGTAATTGTAGGAAACTCTATGCTTTTTCCCACGTCTTCGTGTGTCCCATAATGCATCGTAGAGATAACGGCTTCGTGAAAGCTAGCCGGTGAGGCCGAACTGAGGACGATTAGGAAAACCCGCGTGTGCAGTCGACACACTCTGTGAAGTCCCCGAAGGATCGCCTCTAGTGTCACCTGTATGTGCGTCGCAGGTGCAAAAGTGACCAAGCACGAGGTAGGAAACAGATTCTGTGTTTCCACGCATAAATAATAACTTTAAATATTAAGCTTCCTTGCTCAAGGTTGTCCTAGCGATCGCGCCCCATTTTTAGGCTAGCTAGATAATTTATGGCCGGCGCAGAAGCTCCTTTGAATATTTATTGTCATGTAACACTGTTGTCGGTTACAGCCTAAGAATAAGTACAAGCTCCGCCCCCAGCACTGCAACGCGTCTGCCAATCATCTGCGCAAGAACGTCGTGGTTTCCGTTCAAACAGTAAGCACTTTTTCGCTGCTAATGTAAATACTACGCATATTAAGAATAAAAGGTTAGTCATCACTACGTAGAACATTAGGTTTGGCTGAGCAGCGAGGACGAAATCTTTGCTGAAATTTAACAGGAAGTCACAGTTTCGATCGAAAATCGGCGACACAAACATGGGTCTGTATGGAAAAATCGCCTGAATTACTAGAAAGGTTCTTGACGTCACGGAATCGAGCAAATGCAGAGAAAGGAACGAGTTAAACCCTCCCCCCCCGTTTTTCCCCCCTACCTTCTTGTGAGCTATATGATGCTTTCGTTAGCACGTTTCTCGCTCTATAGTTACTGTGTAGCTTGCAGTGTATTATTCCAGTCTACGTAAGACTGCGTCTAGCGTTTGTGTAAGTTATACTGACGCAATTCATAAGCATTTAGCGTATAAGCGTCACTAGCGCTTGCGTATGTTGGTTCATTAAACTTTCCTCTGTGGATGCAAACTTTATCTGGGTGGGACTACGACCGCTCTGCGGGGAGTTTACATTTATGCTTAGGTTGCAACCGACTATAAGAATTGTGCGAATGCAGCAGACAAAGGTTTCTTTTTTTTTTTTTAGCGCAGCATATTTGTAACATTTACGCAACTCTTATAGCGCCTGCAAATGGCGAGTGGCGTTGGCGCTAGCTAGCGTAAGCCACGATGTCTCGTTGAGCGAGTTCGGCGTGGAAGGAAAATGTTCACTGCAGTCGGGTCCCCCGAAGTCGTAGCCTTGAATCAAGTACACCAGCAGGTAGGCCAGTCCCGACCCCGTGGTCAGCCCCACGCTGTACGATAGCGTCATTATGTTCCCTGGAAAGAAAACAAAGAAAGTCAAAGTACGGCTGGTTCGGATTCATCTCTATGCAGTTTAGAGCCCGCGAAGGCACGCTAGGTGTTGCCTTACCGGGGTATACTACGTGATTCTTTTCATTCAGCGCATGCAATCATGCCTATTATAAAGTAAAAGCTTATGAATTCGACACTCGTTAATTCGCAAAATCGGATAACTCGGACGTGTTCTCTGGTCCCGGCCAGCATATACACCTTTCAGTGGCATCAAATTCTCGTTAATTCGGTCATATTTGGCCGCAATCCGGTTAAATGGGTCGATCCTTGGAGCGAGCCTAGCACGAAGCGCCGCAAATATGCGACGCGAAACAGCTAAAACGGCGTCCGCAGACAGCCGAAACTGCCGAGCTATTTCATGAAAGAAGCGGTCGCCATGCACAATCCCGTTGTTGGCACGTAATAAGGTATGGCTTCACAGAACGTTTCGGCTTAAGACACGGGCAGGGCTGGGCAAAGATACATTGAAATTGTATCGCGATACGATACAAGATACTCAGGCAAGAAGTATTGGAGATACAGATACAAGATACTGCCGCAAAAATTGTATCCGATACGATACTTGGCAATTGTATCTTAAGATACTTCGATACATTCTCAAATTTGTTATTATAGATCCATATAATGTAGCAGCAAACGCCTATGCACGAAAATGTCTTTACTGTGACCTATTTTGTTTCACTTGAATGAAATGTCTGTTAGTATCTCAAACGTTTTGCCCTTCTTGCTCAAAGCATTAGTTTTTGGAAGGAAACATTAGTTTCCTTCCAAAACAACTTATCGGGGTTTGTTTTAGCTTCCTAACAGGACAACACTTTGTACACTTCGCTGACAGCGGTACTTGCTTTGCACAGCTTGCCGACCATCTAGCAGGTTGCCATATAAAAACAATAACTTCAAAAGAAGCCTTCGCACGACGGGGCAAATACCGGTGAGGACTTTTTCCATATCTGTAAAAGACAGCTTGCACAATACTCTATATCCGGACAGGTGTACAGCAGCAACGACGCTGGTGGCGACATTTTTCTTTCTTTTTTTTTTGGGGGGGGGGGGGGGGTTGACGCATGGTGTATACTAGGGGTTTGAGACCTTTCGCTAGCGGCCCGGCCCGCACACATGACTGTCTTTGTCTCATTTGTTTTTATTTTCTAAATAAGTAGGTTCGTGAGCTGCACAGGCATGACTGGTCTCCTCAAGCATTCCTTTCGTCAGGAACATGTGATCACCATGTGCTAAAACATAACCGTGGTACAAAAACTCTATATTTGAGAATCAGCGTCCAGATATCAGTCATTCTGTACATCGGTATCGATGTTTCTCGAATCCTGACTCCAAATCCCCTTCAGAAGTGACCTATATATAAGATATGGGGAAGGCTTCCTTTCAAACGTCATTTTGTTCAAACTCTCTCCCACCATCTTCACTGTCCCGGCCCTTGCAACTAAATTTCGCCACTGCGGCCCGCTGGCTATAAGCTCAGATTGAAAACCCTTGTGTATACGTAGATGACATAAAACTGCAATGAATTTTCATATTCTACTTATCTGCCGGCGTAAAGGATTCTTTGTTGATATACTCACTAACGTGCAAACTTTTAGCAATTTTCCTTCAACGAGAGAACATATGCAACACAGAAACGTCTCAGACGTACAAAGCGTCTCAGGACACCGCCGCTATTCGCGCTATTGCCACTTGTAGCTCCCGTTACGTGGCGATTAGTAATGCGAAAAATATTTAAGAAAGCCTAGAACAGGAAAACAAATATAAGTTAAATAGAGAGGTGGTTGTGTATCAAACATTCACATTGAATGAGTACAGAAACACAATGCAGACGGGCCCCTTAATAGCTATGAGCATGAAGTATTGTCATCTTAAATGTTGAGACAATAAAAAATTCAGTGCCTATGGAAAATTGCCTAAAACGGCTCGTTGGGATGCTCAAGAGCAAAACAGAGCATTCTGAAAAACAAAGTTTCTCGAATCCCCTTCCTAACATCTTTAAGATGGCTCCTAATGATTTCCAATATTATATTGCAAACTCAATTTCGCTATTTTCCTAATCGGTAAGCAGAATGTTTTGTACTGTTTACTCAAGGTACGCCCACATAATTATATACTTGTTTTCAACATCGCCTTGGCAACGTGTAACTGTGGAAACAGTAGTGGAAATAAAGTAGACAGATAGAACAATAAAGCAGAGATCTTATTTTGGGAGCGCGTTACAAAAGACATACTGCAGTGACCAGACCGGAAAAACACTGCACAGACTTAGGTAATGTAAGGGATGCAAAATGACAGCTAAGAAAGCACTTGTGCTAATAATAAAATTATGATTTCGTAAATTCTTTGAATAAATGTAGCAAGAAGTGAAAAACACGGTACGCGAAGATATTTTCTGTTAGGTAAACACTTGCTCTTTTAGATCTAGCATCAGTACCAGTGGTGCTAACGTTGTTAGATTCTTATTTGCATATAAGTTAATTCATGGCATGCAAGTCAAACTTACATCCACGAGATCCTTGAAATCGTTGATATGAAAAACACACGCGACGCAGAGGAACCCCATTTTGCACACATCACATTTAGTTACGGAGTAAGACGCAAGACGCGAGAGAATCTTCAATAACGACACTGTAGCAACATCAGAATTTGCGCGATACACGCGGCGCAGGACAGTGGCTAAGAGCAAGTGTCGCGGCATTGGCGTAACTAAAAAGAAAAGAAATCGAGCAAACAAAAAGGTAGGTGGGCTGGGCGTAGACATCCGCGCGCTTGTCTTCCTCATCTTCTGCCCTCACTGGGATACTCTGGCGGAAAAATAAAATTGCGTCACTGCCCCAAGACTCATTCAGATGGCTTAGTGGTACCTGTACCAGCTTGAGAAGCGGAGCTTGGCCAGCGATTATTGTTTCGCACGGTTGTGTAGCGATAGAAGTATCTTGTGTCTTAAGATACACGATACATTATCGAATGTATCGGAAATACAGATACAGATACTCGTTTTTCGAGAAGTATCGCGATACAGATACAAGATACACATAGAGTATCTAAGATAGTATCTAAGATACATGTATCTTCGATACTGCCCAGCACTGGACACGGGTCTTGTGCCGTGTTCACATTGTGAACGAAATCGGAAATGGCGAAAATTGCGGCTTTTTCACTGCTTTCATGCAAAGTAATTACTATATTTACGCATTCATCATAAAAATGAAATTGCATTGATGAAACGGGCATTTGGTAATTGTTTTTCTTTTTGATACTTTTTATCTTTCTGATGCAATTTTCACGCGTCCAGCTACCGGCACGTGATTGAAAAGCAGTGGCTGATGGTGATACTAATTCTGAAATTGTGCCTATCCTTTGGTGGCCGCAGCCACGAACAATCAGACACATCGATAACTGCCGTTGCCTTTCGTAAAGCTTCTTCTAGCTCCCTGATTTCCGCACGACACATTTCGCTCATACCACGCCAATAGGAGGACAGCGTCTTACGCAGTACTTGAATCTCTAAGCTACCGGGATAAAGGTTCTATCGATTCCCATTCCGGCCTTGCTCAGGGGTCCTTGCTCCATCGTCACCGCGATTGCCCTGTCATGAGCTACACGAACAAACCCAAAGAAAGGAATTGCGTTGACGCACCGGTGAGCTCCTTCTGGTCGTCGGGCACCCTGCCAGGCGCCAGTATCATGGGCAGTGATCCGAGCAGGCCGTTGGTGACGCCCAGCGCCGCAGACAGGGCCATGGCCCAGAGATCAGAGCCGGTGGAGCTGTACCATCGCGGCAACGCGCACAGCGCCAGCAGCGGCACCAGCACGACGCGGCTGCAGGAGAGCCACACCAGCTGCGAGCGGGACCAATCGTAGCGCACGGACGCCAGCACCTGCGGTTGAAACAGCTCGGCTCAGTACAGTTAAAGGCGAACTGCAACGAAATCTCACTCTGCCTAAAAATGCTAGAAGTAAATAGTAGGCAAACGACGGAAGTAATCTTGGCAGCTAGCTAGCACCCTACAAATCGCACGTAAGATGACGAGTGCATCCATGTAGCTGTCGCTTTATCTCGGACTCCGTGTCACGTTCACGCGTGCACACCGCGGTCTGCGCATTCTAGATCATGCACCACTCACAGCAGTCTGTAATGGCGGACTGACAAGTGCGGCGAGTTGGGCGGGTTGGTACAGATGCATAACTAGGGACGTTCAGCGCAATAACACGGAGCCACAAGAAATAGACGCAGACAACACATGTCTGCGTCTCTTTCTTGTGGCTCCGTGTTATTGCGCTGAACGTCCCTAGTTATGTAATGGCGGAGTTGCTTTCTTTTTTAGGGGCGAAGCTCCTTAAGGCGGCACCCGTTCGTCCCTCGTAGTCGTAGTCGTAGCAATACCCGGAAACACTGCCGCTCCGGCGTCCCAAAGAATTACGTCATGATGACGTCACCGACACCATCTTGAATAATTTGCTAGTTCGGCGGCCTTTTGAAAGGGGCCGTAACTGAAGGTGAATTTGGCGCTAGTGTTCATGGAGATTCAAAATTAAAGCAGCCAATGGCAGCCTGCCGCCGTGCCGGCAAAGCTGTGCACCCCGCGCCGGCCGCGGAAGCCGCGCGCGCGCCGCGACGCTAGTTTTGAATTCCTCGAAAGTTCCGTTGTAGCACGAAGCGAGTGCTGAGAGCGGGCACCAGGCTGGCCGTGCAGGGAGGCTATGCTTGGCGGACACCTGCAAGTCTCCCGTTGTGGTTAGCGAGTCATTATTCGCTCTTGAAACTTATCGGAGTGGTCGTTATGTCAGCCGTGCTCCGTCGCCGCCATACAGGAGCCCGCCCTAGTCGCCGGCCTTGATATGAAGTTTCGTGATGTTCCGTTACATGAAGCGAGCTTTGGCCGGCGTGTGGAGTTTTCGTGGTGTTTGCGTGTTGTGCGCTCTTGCCGCCGTGGTGGTTAACGGCACGCACCATTCGTACATCATGGAACGGTGCACGGATACTTCAAGACCGGCCGAGTTCCGCAAGATTCTTCGAGGTTCCGAAAAACTAAAGGTGAGCATGCGGCTTGCGTTCGCAGCCACACATTTACGAATTGCAGTTGGACAACACAGTTATTGTTTTTTTTTAATTACGGCTGAATCGTGAAAAGCACGATGTTGCAGTTAATATCGCTGTTCCTAGAAGGAATAAAATTAAAGAACTTGAGACTCGTAGTTTAACTTTTGCGTCTATGACAGAACTGCGTGATGGAAGTGCGTTTTGCTTTTTTTGCCTGTTTATCACTCGCCATCGTTTAAATACGCGTTCCTGAGACTCAATAGGCAGTTTTAGAATAGCGTACGAAAAGCTTTGCGTTGGCTTCTCGCGCAACTGTCATGCGTCGTACGCTAACCGCTTGCGGGCTCCCGTAGTGACGGAAATAGCGAGCCGCAAACGCTAAAATAGCGTACGCTATTCTAAAACTGCCTAATGTATCGCAGCTTGCACTGAGCCGAGACGACGAAACTACGTTTGCCTCATGCGACTGCGTAATTTGTATCGTTGGAATTAAGTTTTCAATTGCTTTATTTCAGGACGGAAACGTTTTCGGAGTATTCGAGAAGGCAAGAACTGATGCGTTTGCCCAAGGAGGGGTTAACAGCTGTAGAATCAGCGCTCTGCGAAGTCTCGATCCGCAACTCAAGTGGACCAGCTTTCTACCCTTCCCCCAGTGCTTCTTCTCGGTGCGTGAATATGCTATGTACTTACGGCTGAAGAAGTAGTTTGTGTGTTTATATATTGTCTCTGTTATTGCCTATGGAAAAACCGCTCTAAGGATTCATGTGTAGGCATGAGACATGTCCTATATGCAGAATTTTACGGTTTGTGTTTATCACAATGAAGTGCTCAGTGTACCCAACATGACGTCCTCCCTTCAGCAGCTAGGCATTGTATCCGCGGTGAAAGAAAAGCTGCGTATAGGCTTATTTCACCTGGTCGTTGAGTAATACGCTTTTCTTCGAATGTCATGGGCTGCTGCATAAACTGACCATGTCCTGCATCCCGTTGCCACCAACTAACTTTCAAGTAGTGTTCAAGTACCATATATTGTGTCTTGCTCTTTTTAGCGCAATGTACTACTTACTGTGCTAAATCTTATCTTTTTCATTTTGTTTATCTGGTGAAGGTGTCCAGCATTTCATGTATATTTGTGCAAAATCTGAGCAAATATGTAAGTGGTTGTTTTGTGTTTTATCATTTCAACGGTTAATAAGTAAATCATTTGCAATATTATTTCATATTTACATATTTTGCGCTTCGTTATGTTTTCGTCATGCACTGACATTTCTTTAAACTGCATGATTACCTCTCATCAGAGGCTCCTCTGCACTTTGTTCGGTGTTGCACCAAATGAAAATCGTGTTTCTTATATGTGTGTACGTCAAAGGGCCTACACTTTCCAATGTGTTCGATTTTTTAATTTCTAAATTTTACAATAAACTTTTGTGTTTAGTCATGCACACACTGTGAATTCTTCCCTTCTGTTCTTCTCCTGAACTTGTATCGTGCCCCATTACATGCAAATCTTGAGTTTCGGAAACAGAACAATAAAAAGAGGTAACAGAAATGTTGTAGGTGGATTCGTCCTTTATGCTCTAG
This sequence comes from Rhipicephalus sanguineus, assembly GCF_013339695.2. Classification (NCBI taxonomy): domain Eukaryota; kingdom Metazoa; phylum Arthropoda; class Arachnida; order Ixodida; family Ixodidae; genus Rhipicephalus; species Rhipicephalus sanguineus. Next base: position 163,352,085 of record NC_051182.1, on the reverse strand, counting down.
CACATGCCTGCTGCGGGCAAACGCGAATGCGCGGCCAAGCACAGCACGCGCGCGAGCGCACGCGAAAAAAAAAAAAAATCCCAACGCGGCGCATAGGAGAGGAGAAAAAGCAAGCGTACAAAATAAAAAACGGTGCGCGGCATGGGAGAGGAGGAAGAGCAAGCGCACAAAAAAAATAGAAAGAAAACGGCGCGCGGAGAGGGAGGAAGAGGGGGTGGAGGCGAGCGGCTGTTGTTACTGTTGCCCTGACGACGTAAGCGACGTAATCGCTACGTCATCGCCCTTTGAGCTTGGCGGCCTTCTGCAAGGGGCGTAACTCAATAGCGCTCTCGGCGCTGTCGGCGCTTGCGTCGGCGGAGCGTTTGAATTTCGCGTCCTATGGGAGGTATACGAAGAAACCGACCCTTGGTCGTAGTCCGTAACCAGTCTTACGCTTTGACCTCCAAGGTGGTGCCGGTGGGAGATTTTTCCTGTGCGTTGTTGAACAATAAAAAATTCGCAGCGGTAGCTAAAAGCCGACTTCTTCTGTCTCTCATTCCCATTAGCAGCCATTCTTTACCTCCAAGGTAGTGCCTGGTGAGATTTCTCCTGTGCGTGATTAAACAATAAAAATTTTGTTCAAAACGCCGTTGATTGATGAAATAAACCAACGAAAGACGCCAGATGTTTTGTAAAAGCAAAACGGAAGAACGCCAGATGTTTCTAAAGCAAAAGAAAAAGACGCCAGCTGCTTAACGAAAGACGCCAGATGTTTTCTAAAGCAATGGTTTTCTAAACAATGAAAATTCACAGCGTACATGTAAAATTAAAGTGAGCTGCAAGTCGTCATAACTCATCGAACTTTTAGTATAAACGCGCCCTATCTCACGTCGGTGATGATGTACTGGGCAGAATTCACGGAAGATTCACGGTTTACCGATGAACCTCCGCAGCTTCGCCCACTCATCATCATTCACTCCGTGGATATGCTGTGATTGTTTATAGTGTCGGTATCAAAATGGTCTTTCCTTGTTAGCTCTTTATTGCGCCTCTCCTCTGAACGTTGACGTTTTTGCGGAGGTGTCTCCTGTATCTGCGCTACCTTGAACTACTCTTTTTACACGTTCCAAAATTTTGTCGCATCTGTCTTTTAGGCGACTTTGCATGTTGAGTTGCTCAATCAATATTCCGGGTTGTCGTGGACGTGACTCGCAGGTCGCGTGTTCGATTCCCGTTTCTTATCACCGACTGTGTATTGGCCCGGCAATAGGGGCCCACGATTTCTCCACTTGAGCGTCTATCGTGTTGACGCAGAGGTCCTTACGACTTGAATTTCTTTCTCTAACTCTCAGTAAAGATAACATATAATACAAACTGGCTTGGGAGACACATAGCATAAGGCCGAAAATTGCGCCATTTTTACAGCTGCTGCAGACGAGAAATAAATGCAAATGCGGCCACAGCGATACATTTTTCTTCTTCAGGTGGGAGCGCAAGCGACCAACACTGCCCTTCTCGTACCACGAGAAGACACCTTACAGATTGATTTACTTGACGCGTAAAGTGTACAGAATTTGTTTTTTTTTTCCTTTTGTTGGCTCTGTATTTCTCATCGCACCTGCATTTGAACACACTTGTATCAGCGTAACATCATATCTTCATGTGTACTGTAGTTTGACGTTATTTATGGTCGCCTTTGTTTGCTATTTTTATGTACCCCACTCCCCTCTGTAGAGCTTTGTGCATTGAGGGTAAAATACATATAAAATGAAATCACCTCATTGTGTTCGCGTCAGAAGGGACCGCTGCTTTTTGTGCAACTTCCACGGGGAGCGACGTGGTTCTGCAGGTGCGCGTTTTCTCGTACCGTCTCCCTTCGTCGTTGCACACTTGGGTTTATTGCTACGTGTTTTATGTGGACATATTTTGTGGGCCGCTTGCTGCGCTGAAGCATTGCAGACGAGCGATGAGACATGAGCGATCGATGCAGAGAGGGTTCGCAGAAACGTGGGCGTTTCCCTGCAGGGATTAGCGGCAGATGAGGAGATCGGCGGGCCGAGCTAGACTCGTTGTCGAAATTCGGATTACGCGAGGCAAAAATGGAAGTAGGAAAGAAGCTTAGCGGACGATGAGAAGGGAGCGCGTCGGGTGATTGGGGCCTTCAGTCGTCGGCTCCGAAGGCGAGGGGGCTCACCGACAACCGTGCCGAGGAAAGCTCGCGCGGAGAGATATCACCCAGAACAATACATGCTCGGCGAGATTAGTGAAAGGCAGCCCGTCTCTTTTCCAATTTTGGTGCAAGGTGGACTGGGAGAGAGAACGCGTGTAAAAGAATGCCACTTTCCGGAACTACACCTACGTCTGGCAGGAATTGTCCAAGAGCTTACATGGACCCTATAACATCGCATCTCCGTTGTCTTGGCTCTTCCTTTTTTCACTGCATATTTCGCAATCCGCACCTAAGCTCTAATTTCCCCTTATTATACAGGCGTATACATTATAAAATTCTTCTTGATGTTACATTATCGTTCGTGATCCAATCTTAGAGGTTATTAGTTTGCAGCGCATTGAAGGTGGTAGAGTAACGGGGGATTAAGAGAGATTCGTAATTAGTTCCCTGTGCACCTGCCTGCCTTGCTCACGCTGCTATTAATTCTTGTTTGTTCTATAAGCACGATCCAGCTCGCAGCGAAGCCCTTCTATAATCTATAGTAATACACGACACTTCCCTCGTTAATCGTGTAAGAACACTTATGCGACATTAATGTCCCATATAAGTATTTTTAATGGCGCTAGGCCTTAGCGTTTGGTAAGCTTTTGGTTTCTATTGCACCTTCACGTCACCACACGGTATGAGCTTCTTGTCGCTTGCTCGCACAGGATATCGTCACGTTTCCCTGGCCACTCCGTTGGCGACGCTCAATAGGACATTTTGCATGTTTTAGTACCTGACGTCATCACAACTAGCCGTACTGGAGTACGAAGTCACCAGAATTGATACAGTAGCCTGACGTCACGCCATTGTCGATGGCAGTAGGAGCGTCATGAGAAAATTGACTTTGATGTCAAAATAAAACATCTTATTTACTGAGCTTCACACTCGCTCAGAGCCGCCTCTGTATACAGGAGATTTTCATGGCGGAGCGGACGGCTTCTAAAATCGGTGTCCCTTTAGGCGACCTTCATCGCTACTACGCGCTAACAGTCTATGGCTATCGCATTGAGGTAAGAGAAATCGCAGGTACGAAAGTTGTCGACGTGAATCATGGAGCGACAAAAATATTACATAGTTTAGATAGATTCGTAGTTCATAGAGCCTGATGAGCACGAACAAAAAAAAAAGAGACCTTATCGGTTCTTATACTTGATCAGGACGTCTTGAGGGGCTAGTTGGTTCATACTATGCAGGAAAATTTGCGCTAAACTAGAAAAGGACAACACAAAGAAGGAACACTTAGACAGATCGAGCGCACACTACCAACTGTTTTTATTGAACGTAGAGCATCAGTTAAAATAGGGAACCCCGAACTGCGCAGACACCCCGTGGCTGCGCATAGATGCACAGACACATCGAGGAACATCACGTGTTAACGCACATTATTCATCAAAAAAGACACTTCTGCGCCGTAGAGCGCTACCGAGGCCTCACTTACACAGCTATCTTTTTTCCCCTTAATGAAGAATGCTTCCAAAACCTCCCGCGCACACGTGTTTTTGCTACGTCCAAGTATTTTAGTCTGTTGAAATCGTGCTTCGCATCCACAGGCAGCGCAGTGAGCTGGCAAATTCGCCATTTCTTTATTTTTGATTGACAGCTGGTGTTCACGTAAATGACCGCGCGCGGAAACACCAGCTGTCAATCAAAAATAAAGAAATGGCGAATTTGCCAGCTCACTGCGCTGCCTGTGGATGCGAAGCACGATTTCAACAGACTAAAATACTTGGACGTAGCAAAAACACGTGTGCGCGGGAGGTTTTGGAAGCATTCTTCATTAAGGGGAAAAAAGATAGCTGTGTAAGTGAGGCCTCGGTAGCGCTCTACGGCGCAGAAGTGTCTTTTTTGATGAATAATGTGCGTTAACACGTGATGTTCCTCGATGTGTCTGTGCATCTATGCGCAGCCACGGGGTGTCTGCGCAGTTCGGGGTTCCCTATTTTAACTGATGCTCTACGTTCAATAAAAACAGTTGGTAGTGTGCGCTCGATCTGTCTAAGTGTTCCTTCTTTGTGTTGTCCTTTTCTAGTTTAGCGCAAATTTTCCTGCACGGTTCTTATACCCCCGCCAGTCTTAAAATGGAGCATAAATCTGTACAACGCGTGGTGCAGATGATTGGAAGTCTCTTGAACGAACCGGGGAAAACGAGGCGGTTACAACCTCCCTTCCAAGCAGCGTGAGATCGTACCCGCGTACAGGTAACCTAACCGACATACTATGAAGATTACAGAAAAAAAAGCACGCATGCTGCTTGGACACTTACCGTGACTAACCAGTTCAGTTGTGCGAACATTTACATCTCTGTTCGTGAGCTCCGGGCACGCCAACATTCTTATTCTTATAGTTGTCTTTATGAGCATTTGAAGTCAGATTATATGCCAAATAGAAGCAGCTATAGCGCCAGCCTCTTTTTTAAATACAGCTAAAATGTAAAAATCTGGCAACGAAGCGCTTTTCATGTGATGTCATAGCGGTTCAGGAACGCATGCCCCGTCTTCGGCTAGTGAGAAGCATCTAGTTTGTGCACGTTAAAGGGACAGGGCGTGCAACACAAACGTCGACTAACAAAGGCGGAAAAGAAAGAAGGCACGAAAACCTAACTGCGCATGCCCATGCAACAGGCGAGCCTATCAATCCGGCACGCGCGGGGGTCTACGTGAGAGATAACTATTCAGGCACTTGATTTCTTCTTTATGCAGGTTAATCGATGGTTGGCTCACGCACGTGCTACCGCTGTTATCGATATGCCAGGCCTCAACCATTAAACACGTTTCTTCATTCCTGTGCCGTTACGACATCGCGCATTCATCGAATTTGGGCGTGCATTTACACTCTCGACAATGTAAGATAGATTAGACGGTGAGCCTCTCTCCGGTTAGCGATCGCTTATGTATTTAGTTTGTGCCTTCTTTACGCTAGAGGAATTCATAAAACCCGGAAGATATCTCATTCACTTTCTTGAAATGTCCAGGTCAATATTGAGGGCTTCCCCAGGAACGTCATATGTCTTGTGAATAACAACGTGTTGTCAGAATTCGGAAACCTAACAGAGAGACCGTTTTGTGTGTGTGTGTGTGTGTGTGTGTGTGTGTGTGTGTGTGTGTGTGTGTGTGTGTGTGTGTGTGTGTGTGTGTGTGTGTGTGTGTGTGTGTGTGTGTGTGTGTGTGTGTGTGTGTGTGTGTGTGTGTGTGTGTGTGTGTGTGTGTGTGTGTGTGTGTGTGTGTGTGTGCGTGTGCGTGTGAGTGTGTGTGTGTGTATGTGTGTGTGTGTGTGTTGCAAAGTGAAAAGTATAAAAGAATCTGCGGCCACTGAACACTATGACATTAGAATCTGAGCCTGAAAGAACACTCATGCGCTCAGAAATTACAGTTGGTGCCTCTGTGGCTGAACTAACCGACTGCTAGAAAATGTTCAGCGTAACAGAACTAACCATTGGAGTATCTGGCTCATAAGTGCATCTTTATTTTTAGTTGCTTAGAAGTTAGAATCACACACCAACAATAGCAACTTCACAGTCAATCCTTTCAGTACTGGGGCTCGCTATTCAAAGGTAACTAATACTGAGGGCCCGGCTCGAGGCGAAATATAAAGGGTCTTCGGAACGAGGACGTCCGTCGAAAAAGGTTTTCCGTGCGGATCAAAGCCCGTGTGCTTGTGTGCCTGTGTTATCAGTATGTGGCGCGCGTAAAGCGTGTCGCCGTGGCTAGAGTGGAAGCCGCTTGCTGGAATGGCAAGTTCCGTTGAAGCGTCCCCTCAAAGGTCCCTTCGGAAGTTGCGTAATAGTTTATCGCGAAACAGAGCCCACTGCAAGCAGTCTACACAGAGGCCGAAGAAAGAAATTGTGGCTTCCATAAAGCACAAAGAGACTAAAAAGACTGCTGTGTTAAGCAGATCAGCGTTTCTGCACCTGTATAGTCAATTCACAGGGTACGCAAGATATGCTTAGAGCCTCGTGTGGAAACAAGTACTGTGACCACGAATAAGAAGTATCTACTGGAGAAAGAAAAAAGAAAGGGTTGTGAGTAGATGGCTAGGCGATGCACATAATAACGAACAACCATGGCGTGCATTATCTTTTCCTTCGAACCAAAGAACGCCCACTTGCGAAGGTGATGCAAGCGAAAGCTTCATCGTGTGGCAACCTGGAAAAGCTAACAATAATATGAGAACATCATCCGAAAATCGAAGGCAGTAGAAAAGCTATAGCATAACACAGGAAAAACAAGTGAGGGCCACCAGGCGGGAGAGTGAGATGGTTTCGTGAAAGGGCCACGCCCACTAGAGGGCCAGCGTATAGAGCGAAGCGTGAGCCCCACCGTCCCAGATTATTCTCAATTTCGACTCCGACGGTTTCGCAATTTTATTACAGGAGAGGCGGGATAACAGGCCTCCCTGTAGCTATTGCGAAAAGAGCCTCATATTGCGACATCCAATAGCTTTCCAGACTTCATTGAGTGTCTCTGGGATTCTCCATGGCTACATATTGCCTGTTGTCTGTCTGCCCCCGTTGTCTCTCTGCCCACGTTGTATGCTTTATTTTCTCGGAGCCATTTTCATTGAGATATCCCTCCAGCCTTACTCCTTAGTCTTTTGTCTCGTCTGTATAAGTCTGTTCGAACTTCCTTTTCTCGCTTTTTTTCTATTTTATTTACTCCGCCCTATATAGCCTACTCCTACGCCCTCCTTTTGTGCCTCCAGCGCATGCTCTATTCTGACCTGCAGTCTAGTTATTCCTTCAATTTTCACTTCAACACGCAACAACTACGTCCGTTCGCGATCGTAATCCATCCTTCAAAAGCTTTCCGGACAGAGGTTCTCTTCAACGTCTCTTTCGCGTGTTTCCTCGAAAACTATACTCGAGTTGAGCTTTTCGGACGGAGTGACTAACGCCGCCAGCAATGTCACCTGGCTTCGCAGCCACGCAGCGTTGCTTTGGACGAGAGCTACGGCTTTTGTTTCCTTCACGCATTAACACTTTTGTTTCACTGACCTGTGCAAAGTTCTCTGCGGGCGTCGAAAAAAATTCTTCATGGGCTTACTTTAGACTTCGTGAAATTTCGTTCTCTTTCGTCCCATTTGAATATAACCATCGGCAATTCTCTTTTTTTCGGATTATTTCTTTCTGTTCACGTCAAGTGTCGCCCAGGGTTCGCAGTCCTCTCCTAGGTGTTTCCTTTGCTTCCATAGTGGCCGAAGCAAGCGGTATTTCTTTCCGAATAAAATGAAAAAGCTACGGCACATAGAAGATGGGTAGTAGCTGCGCGGGTAAGGCTTGCAACGGTCTCCTGTAATAAACACTCACGTCGCGATTGTCTGAGGCCTCAATGGCATTGGAATAGGCAGCTTTATTGTCGGCTACCTTCCGATATGTGTCCATCTATTAAACAAGATAAAAAAAAAGCACAGTAAAGTCCTCATTACTACTCTTACTCAACAAATAATCCTAAATGTGATCGTCTTCGTGCAGTTAGTACTGTCTATCAGGGGCGTAGCCAAGGGGGGGGGGGGGGTGGTTCAACCCCCCCCCCCCGAAATGTTTCAGTTTTGCTTACGTATATATACAGGCACACATACAAACGCACACACAAACATACATAAAGTATGGTTGAACCCCCCCCCCCCCCCCCGAAAAAAATTTCTGGCTACGCCCCTGCTGTCTATAGAACTGTCGGTGTACTCAGCGCAATAAGCATTCGTCATTATATTAGAGCGCAGCTCTCAGGCGCCCGTTCCTGCGTTGAGCAGCGCCTGTGTGGCGTAACCGAGAGAACAGGTATGCGCCACTGGAATCGGGAAAACCCCGCTACCCCGTACAGCAGGTGCGTGCGAGTGTCAAACGAACACGTGAAAAAGAAAGAAAGAGAAAACTAGAGAGAAATGAAGGGAATAAAGACATAAAAATATAGAGAGACAGAGTAAACCATAGAAAGAGATAGAAGAAACAGAGAGCAAAACAGAACGAACGCGTGAAAATGAGAAAGAGAAATAGAAAATGGACACAAATAAACAGAGAGCTAGAGAGTAAGAAAGCGATAGAAAGACAACGGAAGACTCGAGCGCTGTCGGAATTTCGCTTGGTTCGCGAAGCCTGCAACGCACAGAGTGGTGTGCGTAACGCTCGAGCGCTGGCAGTTTCTGTGGCAATATGTAACGAATGTTACATTGCTACAAGTGCGGATAGCCAAGAATTGAAAAAAAGTTAGCGTTGCTCCAACACGAAGCTGCTCTCAGAATTCGCATTAGGGGGCATCGTAATCATCGGTGAATTTTTGCCTTCCGCGAATAATGAAACGATAGAATTCAAAATTAGTCACACCTAGCCGCACTTAGAAGAACATGGCACAATCACGCATCTCGCAGGCAGGCAAGAAGAATTAAAATAACGACATATACCATCGATGCGCCTAAGCCTCGCTACCTCACCAACTTACCCATGTGGCCAGAACCTGCCATACAGGATTGGAAGCGTCCTCCTAACGTACTTTAGTCGTCGGCACCTCAAAATAAAAACTCATCTATCCCCTCACAGTTTACAATAAAAGCACAGCAAATGTTACAAACTCGTTTTTAGACAACACCTTCGCAGCAAGACTCACAAATAAAGACACTACAGACACTCAACGCAGAGGTGACTGAATAAAACTAAAGACGAAAAATTTGAGGCAGGGGCGAATACGGTTCGCATCCTAAACGCGGTCTTGGTTCAGAGATTTTGCTTTTGTTTGCTCCTTGGAGAGCAAGCGAGCTTTGGAAGACTTTTTTTTTTTTGTCGTCATCTTGGTACGAGCCAAAGGTTTTTGCGCACACGACACGGTTTGCTTGTTGCCTGCGCTGTCAGCAGGGCCTTACAACGACGGCCACTTTTGGCTCTTTCTATATATATATATATATATATATATATATAAACGGGGTGGAGAGAAGCGCTTGCTTCCCAGTCGTCCTATTTCTCTCAAAATTTTACGCTTGCTAAGAAAACATACGCAGCAGATTTGCATTGCGAAGGCGCATTCTGCATTACGCTCCTGCCACCCACCCCTCTGGACTAGCTGCAGGAAAAAAAAGAGAACCTAAGAAGCCGCATCTTCGTTTTCCTTCATGCTTTTCTACCCCACGATACCGGGCTTCTTTTCATCTTTTTTCTCCGGCTATTTCGTTCGACTCGGCGGCCCAAGGTTGTAGTCAGGAGCGTTGTGTGCACGGGCATCACCCTCATTTGGTTTCGCTTCTCCCTACACAAACAAGAGAAGGGCAACAGCCGAGCTTTCAAAGCTATAGAAAGAAAAGTATGGCAGTGGTGCAGGCAAACACGTGCAAAAAGCAATGTCGCGAGGTATCCAGTGAGACGAAATGGGAACGTCTAATCCGCAGCTCCTTCTCCTGTGCCCGTCTCTTTTAAGAAATACCACCGGCAATTGCTTTTCACGTGTTACCCTCTTTTTTTCTATCTCTTTCAGTATCTTTTATCGGTAACAGACAGAACTCATTATGATGGCGCTGAGCCACACAGCCAACTGTTTATTGCATTTCTGCGGCAAAATTTTTGATGGGAAGCCAGATTTTCGGACCATTTGCAAGTGCTGCTATATCTACGTTAAAAACGGGAATTCGGGGAAATTCTTCCGGCATGTCTGGTGAACAACAGCCCTATTTTCACAAGGAAAAAAAACTAGAAGCTAAACCCAGTGCGCCCAGTGTATAGAGTTTTTGAGTTCGTCTTTGTTTTTGAAGATTGCGCTATGGTTTACCTGTCCGCGTCGAAGAACTTTTCAGCCTTCCTAAGGCCCAGATATCCGGGCGACTAAGACTATCTGCCAAGGAACTACTTGCGCTTGCGAATAGCGTTGACACTGCTACTGCGAGATATTTCTTGGCGGAAAATATTAAAAAAATATACACCTGACACTATCTTGTCAATAATTTTTAAAGAGATGCATCGAAAACACGATTTATAGATATACTTCACGGAACAACGTTCTTCGTATGACAACGTATTTTAACAATTTCATAATATTTTCATAAAATAGACCTGTTAAATAGAAATATTTCCTTTCAAAAGTTAGTCAGAAAAATATGTGCGTACATAGTGAAATATTACTCGCGTCAGCGTTTCGAAAACACGGATCAATCGTTAGGCTCTATCCCGAAAAATAATGTGTTTTACGTCGCGACAGCCACAACTTCTCACTACTGCTTATCACATAAACAAAATCACAGTTTCGCCGCAAGGGCGAAGCAATGAATGCGATAGCAATAAATTGGAATTTTTATACGAAGTAATGCTAGCAGCTAACTATTTTGGATCCGACCTCGCGTAATTCAACAAAACAATGGTTTAAGGGAAAACGGCCGCTCCGGGGAGCGAAGCGGTTTTCGTGCCGTCTTAACGTGAAATGAGCGGTGAGAGTACAGCAAGCTTACGAGCCGTCTCCCGATGTCTGTCGAGGTATACCGCGTGAGCCAGTGCCTGCCACCGCGCCCCTTATGTGCAGAGTTCGCAGTTGCTCCTCGAGCGACGCAGGCCTGCTCCCGCCCTCCCCCGGCGGTTCTTCGCCTGGCGGCCGGGACGTTTTCTTTGCTTGAGGGGTCATCGACTGGAGGCCTCGCACGCGGGACGATGTTATCGCATGCACCCTTCGTGCGACGGAGATGGCCGGCTCGTTTGATCTCTGCTTCAGCCGCGTTCGTCCCCAGTGATTGCGTGCCTTTGCTCGCGCGTGTAACATACGATTCGCGGGGCGATGTTATCGATTGGGGCTTTATACGGAACACGACGGCGAAAACCCGCCGATAGTGTCCATACAACTACTATCGCAATAATAAATGTACACATCTTCTAAGGTTATGTTAGAGCTCCACCATCTTTCAATGCATTTGACGCTGATGTCTCAGCGACGGCAAGCACCCGGCATTGCATCCCCTTTTACTCTTCCCCTAGTTTCTGATGATGTTGATGATGGTGGTGATGCTGTTCATTGGCAGCCCTTTTAAAACGGAGCGATGGCGAGTAGCCCCCTGTCGTGTTCTGTTGGCGTATGCCTCGAGACTTGCCGTCCCACTTGTCCTGCTGATAGACGACGCCCTGTACTGCAGTCAAGCTACTTTCGATAACGGACTCCAGTATCTTCTCCGCCGCTTCCTTTCTCTGTCTTTCCCAACCTCTCGTGAATCCACATGCGGGGGATGGAGTCTTCTTGCCATCATTATTAAATAAACGTTATTCGACATCTGCTACAGCCCTGGAACGGCTATCTATCTATCTATCTATCTATCTATCTATCTATCTATCTATCTATCTATCTATCTATCTATCTATCTATCTATCTATCTATCTATCTATCTATCTATCTATCTATCCGTCTATCCGTCTATCCGTCTATCCGTCTATCCGTCCGTCTATCCGTCTATCCGTCTATCCGTCCGTCTATCCGTCTATCCGTCCGTCTATCCGTCCGTCTATCCGTCTATCCGTCCGTCTGTCTATCCGTCCGTCTATCCGTCCGTCTGTCTGTCTGTCTGTCTGTCTGTCTGTCTGTCTGTCTATCTATCTATCTATCTATCTATCTATCTATCTATCTATCTATCTATCTATCTATCTATCTATCTATCTATCTATCTATCTATCTATCTATCTATCTATCTATCTATCTATCTATCTATCTATCTCTCTGTCTATCTATCTATCTCTCTGTCTATCTATCTATCTATCTATCTATCTATCTATCTATCTATCTATCTATCTCTCTGTGTATCTATCTATCTATCTATCTATCTATCTATCTATCTATCTATCTATCTATCTATCTATCTATCTATCTATCTATCTATCTATCTGTCTATCTATCTATCTATCTATCTATCCAACTCGGTTTTGCCTAACACGTTTTGCACCACCTTCAGGATCGGAGGTATTGCAAGCTCTCTGCACCTCACCTGCTTTTCGCATTGCCTCCGTGATCTACCCGCCTTTGACGAAGCGAATATGTCATCTGATGACGTCATCAGGTGATGTCATGTTGTGACATTATATTGACGTTACAATGACGCCATGATGACGTCTGGCGTCAAATTTTGGCTATATGTGACGTCATGATGGCGTCATGTGCGGACGGCATCATGTGATAATTATTTTTTGCATGACTCGTGTTGACCCCGCCGACGGTCAATTTTCGCGTTTGATGAGGCATCTAATGCTTTCCCAGAACAGATATATATGTATGTATACGTTCGTTTTGCGCAGAGGGTCGTGCAGAGTCTAAAGAGGCATTCAGACTACGTGCACTACGTATGCGGACCGTTCGCACAAGTACGAGCAAAAGAAAAAAAGATGACGCGATGTATGCCATCAAGTTCACACATCTGAAGGTTGTATCGTACATATTCTGATCACGCAATCTTTACATAAGTAAAGCGCCAGAATGGCGAGAACGCAGTGACACAGTTTCACCAGGCACGGCTCGAAGCGTGTCTTTCGCATCCATGACGCGAGAAGCGAACGTCTTTGAACAAGATGGCGGAGCAACGGCGCGAAGAAAAGCAGCGCTAAATCATCAGACGCTACACGGAAGAACGGGCGAAGAGGCAAGGCGTCGCATCCATCGAAAGGGACACCCGTGCATCACGGCCGGATGCAAAGCAAAAAGGAGAACAAGTGGGTCGCGCAAAACGCCGCCTTGCTGCTCGTATAAGAGCGAGCCCTCCAATCTTGCGTGGGGGCGAAGCAGCATAAGAGGCTCGACATCCCATGACACGCTCGGCCGATCCCTCGAAAAAGCACGCACGCCTCCTTATATTCGGCGGGCTGCTCGTGCCTTAAAAGTGCTCTCGGCACTTGCTTCCATTCCCTGCAAACGTCGTCTCTCTCTAAATCTGTGCAGCGTTGCGGAAGCACCTCAGCTTCGGTATCTCGTCGAAGAAGGCCTCGGACGCTGCCGCTAACTTTGGCCGCTTGTCCTGTTTACTTGTTTCTGTCTCAGCTATCATCTTCATGTCTCACTCGCTTATCTTTACTGTGCAATACGAATCGTTTAGACCACAAGTGAGTAAGCTTAAGTCTAAGAGGGTGTAACAAGAAATTTTGCAATCACCAAGACACTGGTGCAGTCAAGGGGGCGTTCAAGTCCGCCCCAAAACTTTTCGCTGTTGTATGTGTATAATTCACGCATGCATACGAACGTACGCACAAACATACATCAAGTATGGTTGAAACCCTTCCCCCCTCTCAGGAAAAAAATTCTGGCCACGCCTCTGCGCCAAGAGGTCACTCCTTTCGTTTGTGATGGCAAGTGACTTGAAGGCCGCTATTTATAGGGACCACATACATGAGGAGAACGACATGGTTCCGTTCCTTCGCTTTATCACGCATTGTTTCCGAACAAGCGTTATTTTTGGTGGCGTGAAAGAGCTCTACCGCGTGATACACTACACCGTAAGGAAGACTTGCTTTCCGAAAAATCAGTATATATAATTCTTTGTAATCTTGCGCAACAAACGGGTGGATGCTAGTTTTTCTTTTCCTTTCAGTTTCTATCATAATGCAGAAGACCGCAAATGTAGTTGTCTGTTCATCAGTAACGATCTTGATGAGCGTGCGAGACCCGCGCATAGGCATAGAGGCATCCTTCCCGTTGTTTAGGATCACCTGGGATTTTCTTCGAACACCAATTAGCGCTTGGTACACGAGCATATTCGCGTTTCACACCTGACGGGAATCGAACCAACAAACTTGTAAAAAGTGATGTGGATAGCTGGGCTAGTTGGTAAGCATTCATCCTCAAACCTTATCAAGCGCAACAAAAGACGGGACGCAAAAAAAAGCTGGCAGCATGTTACACTCTCTAACACTTGAAGGCCAGCTTCGCACTTGGTAATGCATTGAGCTGTACAATTCGGGACCAGACTACTGGCGAGACATAACGAGTCGCTGTGTGAGAGACACATTTGAAATTAGTTTGAAATACTCGGTCGATCCGGCAAAAGGTGCCACTGGGAGAAACCACAGAAGTTGCAAAATATGGATGTGCAATCAGCATGGAAATTGTTAGTAGCTCATGGATTTAAGTAAACATTATATTTACGTCCATGAAACGGCTTTAATGTGGAAAGTTGACCTTATTTAAGAAAATGTTGCATTACAAAAGAATACTGCACAATCAGAATGCGTACACAGAGATACTAGTTGCCTTTGTGCGTTCGGGGGAAAAATGTGACTGCCCACAACTTCACGCAACTTGAAGCACTCGAACGTCATAAATAAACTCAGAGAACTTCTACAGTTCCTTGTGCGAAGACTATACAAATCCGAATACTACGCATCATGCTAATGACAGCTCAGTGACCGCAGCATCCTAGTGCGGCCTTAGAAGGGTGACGGTGGATTGCGAAAGTCTTCTACCTAGGGCACTAAAGGACAGAAGTACGCGAGGCGAAATTCACAGCAGAGAGCGCCTACAAATATCACTGCGATGAATAATAATATCTGGGGTTTAACGTCCCAAAACAACGATATGATTATGCGAGACGCCGTAGTGGAGGTCTCCGGAAATTTCGACCACCTGGGGTTCTCTTAACGTGCACCTAAATCTAAGTACACGGGCCTCAAACATTTTCGCCTCCATCGAAAATGCAGCCGCCGCGGCCGGGATTCGATCCCGCGACCTTCGGGTCCGCAGTCGAGCGCCATAACCACTAGACCACCGTGGCGGGGCGCTGCGATGACGGGAAGCATAGATAAGGTGTCACGCGAATCGCTCTACTCAACCATTCCTAACCTGAATACCTTCTAGATAACTAATTTCCTTTCTCGGAAGCCAAATATGCGGTGCCTTCACACGACTCTGCATTTTGGCAGCCTCTACTATGAAACGACAAGACTGGATCCGTGTTACCATGCCCTAAAGGAGTGGTGCAAGAAATATTACAACAGAAATTGAGCAGTGTCAATGCGCATAGCATAACAGCAGTTCTATGACAGTACGCCAACGTTGCGAAAAAGCACCAAGCGTCTGAACATGCAGGTTTTCACGCTGTACACTTATAAATGCGTTCGATTCTGCCTGGTGAGTCATGCACCTGTGATGAGCATTGGTTTATTCGAGAGGGGGCCCAGGGTTCAAATCCAGCCGTCGGAACATCTTTATTCATGTTTAGCTGGTTTAAATATGTCCTGTGATGCCGTCAGTCGCGTGCGTGTGTCACACCGGAAGCTTGATCGCCCACCCACCCACCTGAAATCCGAAAACGCTATTCGCACACGAGGCGCGCATCCGCACCGACGGCTTCCCTGCTGCACGTATTTCGCGTACGCGCCGGACTTTCGGCCGTGATGTCGGATCATTTTCTTTTTGCCTTCTCGCCTGTCTAGAAATGTCTCGGCGCAATCCTGTCTGAAAAGCGAAGAGGCTTTTCGTCTGTCCGTACGCCGGAAAGTGCATCTGCGATAGAGCCGAGGCGGCCAAGCGAAAACATAAGTGGGTATATGTATATACAGGCAGCAACGCAACCCCCCCCCCCCCCGCCCCCACTTGGGAATGCTCACGCTTGTCGTGGAGCGCCAAGCACGTTTCTATTCTTTTTTTTTTCCTAATCTTTTTTTTTTTATCATAGTGACAGGACCGAGCCCATAGCGTAATTGCGCCCACGCAGGATGGATTCCCGAGGCGATGTGATTCACGTCTCTTCCACGCTCGGGTTTCCAAGCGAACTGTTTGCTCGTGGATGTCCTTCATTTTTTTTGCGGGAAGATATGTACAGATATTAAATACGAACTTGCCTCTCCGGCTACCGAATGCAAGCGCTCGCAAAAAGCGAGTGCTTCAAATTTCTCGAAATTGATCCGATTTTGACAGTTTTATTACCTAGTTCTTCCGCTAGAATTCTGGATGAGTAGACAATCCAGCTTCAGGTGTGACGTCGGCTACACGCTCACAGCAGACACACGTACGCGTGGATGCTAGCGACGTCCACACAGGGCGTATGTGCTATCAACCTCCCAAGAAAAGGGCATGGACTCCAAGGCAGCTCTTCGGTGCTTGATATCTTCCTTGCGGCGGGGACCTCACAACTTTCCCGCTCAAGTTAATCCAAGCGTCAGCCAAGTTGGCTGGTGCTTAGATTAAATTGAGCGGCAAAACCTGTAGTATTAGGGGCTGCTCCATCAGCTCCTGGTGCAAGGAGACGCCGTCACGTCTAATTGGCTCCCAAATCGTATTGGGGAACGAACATGCCGATGCATCTGCTCGATCTGCATCTGCTCGATCTGCATCGATCTGCTCGATGCATCTGCTCGATTTTGATTTATTGATACCCTCTAGGCCAAGTGCCTTACAGAGGGCAATAAGGTACGAATTTGGGCTGGTTGGTTCATGATTAACTTTAGAAACAGCGCTAAAAGACGGGACAAAGAAAGGACACAAACCACGGCGCTGACTAACAACCAAATGTGTTTTATTCTTCCAGTCTGCCCATATATACTCCGCCACAATCTCAAGGAAACAAAAGCACAGAAACAAAGAAAAATCGATTAGCCTGCGCAGAGGCTCAAAAATCCTCAATCGGACAGAAACGTCAACTCCCTCGGAAGGAGGGAGATCGAGGGGAGGCTGACACATGCCTCTCCGCCATTATAGATATGATACGCTTCAGAAATGACACGCGCCCGTTCATCATGGTACTTCGACAGGAAAATGGTATCTTTAAAAGATGGCTGGCAACCACATTCATTACAGTGAAGCGACAATTGACTATCTCTGGCTTGTTTACGGACGTTGTTCGCATGCTCGCGCATACGGTCATTAGCGCACCGCCCCGTTTGTCCAACATAGTAACGGCCGCAAGAAAGAGGTATCTTATACACAACACTATCACAACATTCCACGTACTTCTGGCGATGCTTCTTGCTGCATCTTTTCGTCTTGGTCTCTCGATTTACTTGCTGACACAGGCTACCAAGCTTATTTTTGGCAGAAAACAACAGTCTAACGCCTGCCCTGCTGACCACTTTCTTGAGATTATGTGCCACCTTGTGCACATAAGGAATGACCACTACTTTTTTCTGCGGGTGTGTCACTGATTGAACAGTAGGTGCGCACTTGCTTTTAAAACCGGACACGAGGCTTTCTGCGATACTGGTCAAAAGCGTTCCTGGAAAACCTGCAAGCTTCAGGCGTGCTACTTGAGAACTAAAGCTCGCTTCGACTTGGTGATCACAGGACCTCTCAAGCGCCGCCTTCATGCAAGCCCTTGCAATACCGCGCTTGACAATTTTTGAATGCGCAGAGGAAAAAGGGAGAAGGCTCTTTTGAGACCTGGGCGCATAACACCAACATACATGGCTGTTTGAGAACGAAAGTTCCAAGTCCAAGAAGCGTAGCCTATTGTCAGAAGGATGCTCAGTGGTCAATTCAAATGGACTTAATTCCGCGAGGAACACGTCAAAAATTTCCGCAGCAGGCTGCAGGTCATGAGAGTTAGTGCTATAAAAAATTAAAAAGTCGTCCACGTATCGCATCACCTTTACCGTGCTAGTCTGTCTGAGCTGGCTCTCGAGATTACGGTCATAGCTGGCTAGTAGAATGTCACTGAGAACAGGGGCGATGCATGAGCCTATGCAGATTCCTTTCCGTTGAATAAAAAGCTTATCGTCGAAACTGATGAAGGTGGATTGCATGTAAAACTTTAAAAACTCTAAAAACTTGTCTACAGTGATTCCACATGCGTTCTGAAACTTAACAACACCGTATCTGTCAATGCAATTGCCAACTTCGGCACACACATCATCCTGAGGTAACGAATAATATAAGTCTTTAACATCGACCGAAAAAGCACAAGCACCCACTGGACAGTCTTCCCGGAGAAAGGCAGAAACTGTACCTGGGGTCCTTATGAGGAAAGGGTCGTCGATGTCAAGGAGGCACAAAAACCTTTGCAGGAACACACCAACTTCTCGTTGCCAGGTTCCGCGCTCAGAAACGATCGCCCGGAACGGGCAAAGTTCCTTGTGAGTCTTGGCGCTAAAGAAGGCTGAAAGGCTGGTTCCTTTGCACGCCTTCACGGATGATGCCAATTTTGCAAGTCCTGCTTTTTCGCATAGCTGAACAGCCCTTGTTTTCACCTTCGTAAGAGCCACTCCTTTCACTTCGTTGAAGTTGCCGTCAATGGCCGCGTCCGCTTTTTCTTTGTACAGACCACGAGGCACCACCACGAATCCTCCTTCTTTGTCAGACAGGAGCAGCTTCAGGTCGGCTTCTCGAAGGACAGCAACCGCTGAGCGGAGCTTTACAGTGTTGCCTTTTTTAACCTTCTGAGGCAGGCAGTCAACTCCTTCCCTAATACACCGGTCGACTTCATCTGTCCTTGCTTTACCAGCAGCTGTTCTGACGAGGCCGAGTAGCTCTGTCTTGTCCAAAGCAGGATGCTCACAAAAATTTGGGTCCGAGCTTGAGAAGGTCAGCCACGTTCTTCGGGATTGAGGCATCTCCGAGTACCTTCACATCTTTACCATGCTCTGGATACTGACGTCTGCTCCTTGGCAGTCGAACGACCAGGTTGCCCCAAAGAAAGTGAGCATCCTGCTTTGGACAAGACAGAGCTACTCGGCCTCGTCAGAACAGCTGCTGGTAAAGCAAGGACAGATGAAGTCGACCGGTGTATTAGGGAAGGAGTTGACTGCCTGCCTCAGAAGGTTAAAAAAGGCAACACTGTAAAGCTCCGCTCAGCGGTTGCTGTCCTTCGAGAAGCCGACCTGAAGCTGCTCCTGTCTGACAAAGAAGGAGGATTCGTGGTGGTGCCTCGTGGTCTGTACAAAGAAAAAGCGGACGCGGCCATTGACGGCAACTTCAACGAAGTGAAAGGAGTGGCTCTTACGAAGGTGAAAACAAGGGCTGTTCAGCTATGCGAAAAAGCAGGACTTGCAAAATTGGCATCATCCGTGAAGGCGTGCAAAGGAACCAGCCTTTCAGCCTTCTTTAGCGCCAAGACTCACAAGGAACTTTGCCCGTTCCGGGCGATCGTTTCTGAGCGCGGAACCTGGCAACGAGAAGTTGGTGTGTTCCTGCAAAGGTTTTTGTGCCTCCTTGACATCGACGACCCTTTCCTCATAAGGACCCCAGGTACAGTTTCTGCCTTTCTCCGGGAAGACTGTCCAGTGGGTGCTTGTGCTTTTTCGGTCGATGTTAAAGACTTATATTATTCGTTACCTCAGGATGATGTGTGTGCCGAAGTTGGCAATTGCATTGACAGATACGGTGTTGTTAAGTTTCAGAACGCATGTGGAATCACTGTAGACAAGTTTTTAGAGTTTTTAAAGTTTTACATGCAATCCACCTTCATCAGTTTCGACGATAAGCTTTTTATTCAACGGAAAGGAATCTGCATAGGCTCATGCATCGCCCCTGTTCTCAGTGACATTCTACTAGCCAGCTATGACCGTAATCTCGAGAGCCAGCTCAGACAGACTAGCACGGTAAAGGTGATGCGATACGTGGACGACTTTTTAATTTTTTATAGCACTAACTCTCATGACCTGCAGCCTGCTGCGGAAATTTTTGACGTGTTCCTCGCGGAATTAAGTCCATTTGAATTGACCACTGAGCATCCTTCTGACAATAGGCTACGCTTCTTGGACTTGGAACTTTCGTTCTCAAACAGCCATGTATGTTGGTGTTATGCGCCCAGGTCTCAAAAGAGCCTTCTCCCTTTTTCCTCTGCGCATTCAAAAATTGTCAAGCGCGGTATTGCAAGGGCTTGCATGAAGGCGGCGCTTGAGAGGTCCTGTGATCACCAAGTCGAAGCGAGCTTTAGTTCTCAAGTAGCACGCCTGAAGCTTGCAGGTTTTCCAGGAACGCTTTTGACCAGTATCGCAGAAAGCCTCGTGTCCGGTTTTAAAAGCAAGTGCGCACCTACTGTTCAATCAGTGACACACCCGCAGAAAAAAGTAGTGGTCATTCCTTATGTGCACAAGGTGGCACATAATCTCAAGAAAGTGGTCAGCAGGGCAGGCGTTAGACTGTTGTTTTCTGCCAAAAATAAGCTTGGTAGCCTGTGTCAGCAAGTAAATCGAGAGACCAAGACGAAAAGATGCAGCAAGAAGCATCGCCAGAAGTACGTGGAATGTTGTGATAGTGTTGTGTATAAGATACCTCTTTCTTGCGGCCGTTACTATGTTGGACAAACGGGGCGGTGCGCTAATGACCGTATGCGCGAGCATGCGAACAACGTCCGTAAACAAGCCAGAGATAGTCAATTGTCGCTTCACTGTAATGAATGTGGTTGCCAGCCATCTTTTAAAGATACCATTTTCCTGTCGAAGTACCATGATGAACGGGCGCGTGTCATTTCTGAAGCGTATCATATCTATAATGGCGGAGAGGCATGTGTCAGCCTCCCCTCGATCTCCCTCCTTCCGAGGGAGTTGACGTTTCTGTCCGATTGAGGATTTTTGAGCCTCTGCGCAGGCTAATCGATTTTTCTTTGTTTCTGTGCTTTTGTTTCCTTGAGATTGTGGCGGAGTATATATGGGCAGACTGGAAGAATAAAACACATTTGGTTGTTAGTCAGCGCCGTGGTTTGTGTCCTTTCTTTGTCCCGTCTTTTAGCGCTGTTTCTAAAGTTACAGAGGGGAGTGAGTAAAAGAAAGAGATGTAAAAGCAAACAAGAAACTCAGCAAACAATCAATAAAGATAAAAGTGCTTCGGCCCTATAGAATGCATATACTACCAGTGGTGCGGTAGATGCAAATAATGCTGTAACAAATAGTTTCTTTCGTCCTTTCGGCTGTTTATACCTATTTCGAAAAGTACACGTGCTGCACGGAGTTCGTTACAGATTTACAGCAGAGCTGCTATGCTAGATGTTTGCCATGTGCCCTGGAAAGAAAATTAACATCATCGTGAACCGCCATGCGCTCTCTTCGTACTCTTCTTCGTATAGCTGCTTCGCTCCCAGAGCACGTGCGCCGATTTGACCGGCGTGGGACGCAAGAACTCTGATCGGCGAGAGAACCAGTACAGAGGGAGAGAGGAAGAAAGTGAAATATAGAGATTCTTGGCGAGGCGGGATTCGAACCCGCATACCCACGATCCGGAGGAGAGCGTCCTAACCACTCGGCTATCGAGACACGTGAGGATAGCATAGCATAGTCTTGTATAGTATAGCAAGGGGGTGAGAAAGGGAGGTGAGGCTGAGGAGGGGAGAACGAGTACATAGAGAGAGAAAGAAAGGCGAGAGAACGACTACAGAGCAAGATGGAGGGAGGAAATAGACAGAGAAAGAGATAGGAAAAAAGGGACACAAGGAAAGACAGAAAAAACATGGCTGATCCTTCAAGTAGAAAACAGCGCTACGAGACGGGACAAAGAAAGGGCACAAACACGGCGCTGACTATCAACCAAATGCGCTTTATTCCACCAGTCCGCATATTTATACTCCACCATGACTAAAGAAAGCATAACAAAATCTCTCTCTCTCTCTCTCTGTACCCGCTCTCTCAGCCCTCAGAGTTATTGCATCCCACGCCGGGCAAATCGGCGCACTTGTTCTGGGAAAAAAGAGGAAGAAGACAGCGCGGCTCAGTGTTCATGTTCTGTCGGCACGAAACGGCACAACGAAAAGCTTAACAGTGTCATGAGTAAAGGGGCACGGGGCGCGTGCCGGACAGCGCAATGCGTCGATGGTGTGCGGGGAATGGAAAAGTACCCGATGGTGTGCACCCCCGCCACGTCGACGCAAGCCATTGGCCGGAGAAAGGCGCGTGCCACGCGACCCGAACTGAGGTGCGGAACCCCAGAGGAACAGGCAGTCATTGTTCGGTGGAGTCGTCGAGGAGCAAGGTGGTGCAGGCCAGCGTCGCGTCCGCGACGGGAACAGCAGGGCTGAGTTCTGGAGGCAGCGTTGTGCATGCCCCGGGAGGGTGGCCGTCGACCTCGGGGTCTACCGAGCGAGGCGTCCCGGGATTGCGGCAGCCTCATCACGGAGTTCTCATGGCACCTGCGGCACTACCACAGCTCGGCAAGACGACGGCGACCCACCGACAATCACGGAGCCACGTCGACAGTTCGAGCCAGTGGCACTGAAGAGAGGCCGGCAGTTAGGCCTAACTTGGAGAGACCGGTGTTCTCCGAAAGGAAGGAAGCATCGGCGAGGAGGACGATCAGCGAGGCGTCTGATCGACGGCGACGGCCCGGAGACGTCGAGAGGAGCTGCGACGACGGGGCCGAACGTCGACTTTGGACCATCAACCGAGTCAGCGGACACCGCGAACTGTAAGAACGTTCGATTCGCGTAGCGAGACTGAGGCGCCATAGTGGCCAGACTTTAGAGTGTGTAGAAGTTAGGCATAGCTTGTAGGCTTTGCGAGTTGTTAGAGATTGCGCGCTAGAGCGTCACGTTTTCTAACGTTACTTTTTGATGTAAATTTTTGGTGTTAACTTCTTGTTTGCAGTGTTGTGTTATATAAAGTTTGTTTGCAGTGACGCCACGGTCTCCCGCCTCGCTCACTCTCCCAACTCCATCACACATTGCAAGCGCTCCCGAGATACGTGACAAACAGCTCCACTGTACTATGGGCGTGAAATGAGACCAAGCAAGCATTCGTTGTGGTACAGTGCGCGCCGTCCAGTTATCACCATGGACAGGCGCGCATATGCGCAGTGCGGCCGAACCGGATGCGCGCGCCTGTCAATGGTGATGACTGGAGGGCGCGCACAATGCTTGCCGCTGTTCGCGTTTCATTTCACGCCGATAGCACAAGGATGCCTTCAATGTCCCAACACGATAATCCTCATCTATCTCGCGTGCCTTTCCTTGCACTATCGCCGCGTGCAAGGAGAGGTCACGAACGGTCCATGTCACGAACGGCATGCACGTTATCAGCGTTACACAGCATTCTTGGTGGGAAAGTGGCCAGTGCCGAGTTTTCAAGAAAGGAAACGCAAGCAAGCCGGATGACGATTATCGTTGTGAGACACAAAGTCGCCCTTTTTACTCGGTCTTTTCCTATAGAGTGTACCCCATCGTCGTCTTCCTCCGCAATGACCAACGTCGTCATCGTCAAAATGCTTCCAATACCGCCAGTCTTGGAAAGTATTACTTGTATGCGTACATATCTCGGCAGCGCTCTTTCCTTCCTCTTGGTTCTTGATTGCAACTAAGGTAAGCCTAAGCTAATATATATATTGTCTGCAGTACTGAAGCGAGTGTATACAGGAGAGGGGAATGCCATGCTCCGCTCATCCTTCACGACCCACCCACTCCAGACACGCCTCGTTCTTCTCTTACTCTCGCAGCCCTGCGACTAGGAACGAAAATAAACAAACTTGGGCAACGCTCGGAAGATTCTCCTGCGCTCGGCTCATTAATCTCGGCGAGTTGGCAGCGGAGAAATTCTCGCTGGAAGTGTATACAGCCATGGCTTCTTGGAACCTGGAAGTCTCTTCCCAGCAGTTCGACGATAAACCGTCACTGGCACGATCCATTTGTTTCTCATTATGATCTATTACGGCCACGACGGACTGTCTGCGTGGCTCTTCTTTCGTTTTCCGCGCTCTTGTCTGTAAAGTGTTCTTCATGCGGAAAACCAACATTGTTCTTCCGGTCTGAGCAAAGAAATGCGTGTCTCGCGAAAAGCACTACATCGCAATAAAAACGCTAAAGGAACAATTTTGAGAATGTCATTACCACATTTTCCTGATTAAGGCGATATCCTTAGATGCGTCATCAAACGCGAAAATCGACCATTGGTGGCGTCGGCGTCTGGCGTCGGTGGCGTCAACACAAACGATGCAAAAAAACATGATCAGGTGATGACGTCACCACATGACGTCATAATGACATCAAAGATCTCGAGGTTTGTGAGGTCACCATGACGTCACATGCCGTGACGTCATGACATGACATCCTAGCTTGGTCAAAGGTGGGCCAATCAAGGGGGCAGTGCAAAAATAGGTCAGGTGCAGAAAGCGTGCAATTATCCTCCGATCCTGGAGGCACTGCAAAACTACGTAAGGTGCAGAAAGCTTTCACTGGGAGGTTGGGTCAATACATCGACTCAGAAGAAAAGAAGATTGCTCTCGCCTTCGAGTCGTCTTAGGCAAATGCATAAGAGACTCTGTGAGTTTTTTTTTTTTTTTCGCTTCATGTTGCACATTTGCCGAGTGGATCGCCATCTGTCAACAATCACGCTCTAATGCTTCTTCAGCCTAGTGTTGAAGCATCTGCTGCATGCCCACACGAGAATGGCACCAAATACGTTACTGAAGTTGACCAAGAAACGAATTATCTTACATAGTCAACACTACAACTGTACCGATTGAACCCCACTGCATTGAAACACAATTCAAGGGACTCCATACACGCAGGTTCCAACGCATATGGGAGACCTCGTCTCACATGACAACTGCAGGCTACAGTTTTGAAAACGCGACTCTTTCACAAAAGCTCAAGGATCAAGCGACAATGTATAACAACTGCCGAGGTTTCACGTCCCCAAACCACGATATGAATATGAGGAACGCCGTAGAGGAGGGCTGCGGAAGTTTTGACAACCTGTTTTTTTTTTTTTTTAACGTGCACCTAATTCTAAGTACACGGGCCCCTAGCATTTCGCATCCATCGAACTGCGGCCGCCACGGCCGGGCAGGGGCGTAGCCAAGGGGGGGGTTGGGGGGGGGGTTCAACACCCCCCCCCCCCCCGAAATTTTTCAGTTTTGCTTGCGTATATATACACGCGCACATACAAACGCACGCACGAACATACATAAAGTATGGTTAACCCCCCCCCCCCCCCCGAAAAAAATTTCTGGCTACGCCCCTGCGGCCGGGATCTGATCCCGAGACCTTCGGGTGAGCAGTCAAGCTCCATAGACACTATAGACCACCACAGCGGCTGTACAAATCAAACGACAAGAGAGGCTATAGAAGCCCACGAGATAAAAAGAAGGGGGACGCCACGCTTCGATAGCTCTTCACGATACAGAAGTGGCTTTTCTATACGCGACTTTGCCGATCGCTGGCGTGTGTATCTAATATTGAACAAGTTTTGTATGTATTTCTACTCTTATTGGCGATGGCTGTTATCCCGCGTTTATAAGGTTACTTCTTTTTCGGATAAATCTTGAGTTACCGGATAAGCTATTTCTTTCCTTTTCTTTCGCCCTCGTGGTTCGCGATGCCAAAATATCCATACATCTGCACCAACTCGCCCATTTTTCGATCCTGAGCAAAAGTGCCGTCGCAGTCACGTAGCGGTTCCTCCTAAAACGTGCAGGCGCGCATCTTTAGCCTCAGTGGTTTCATGTACGTGGTTTCTGCACCTCGTCCTTCCACGACGCAACGAGCCTTCGCCAATCTCGCAAACGCCGGCGCACGGACGAAGGTTTTGTAGAACAAGAGGTCGGGAGCTATCGAATGAAAATAGAACACCATAGCAGTATGGCGAATGCGGTGCCGACAATACAGGCCACACGGCCCGCTGTTAACATGCGGAAGCAAATACAGAACAGTCAAGCTTGCCTGCCAAAAAATGCGCGCTCCACGGGTGCGCTGCTGTTCGTGTCAAATAGAAATACTAAAAGATGTGTCTTCTCTCACAACTTGCACTGTGAATGAAGTAATTGCTCAAATGCAGTTGATTACCGAAAAGATAAGGGAATTACATTGATGGTTCAAATAAGAAAATAGCAGCAAATAAAATTGGAATCAATTACATTTTTGGATTAAAGTCACGTGATCAATCGCCTAATTGAAAAATCTGCTGAACACATGCAACAAACCCTTTTATAAGCTTATATTTGACTTTCGAAAAGACATTCGATTCCGTGGAGACACCAGTGATTTGTAGGCATTGCATGGGCAATGATTACGTGAATACATCAGCCAACACCTGCAAAGGTCCCACCGCTGCCCTTTTTCTCCACAACGTTCGGTCGAAAAAGGGGTTAGACAATGAAATACAATCTCCCCAGTGCTGTTCCTGTATGCTTAGTAAAAATAATTCAACTCTTTACTGCACAATGTTTTGTTTCGTCATATCATTCATGAATAATTAGAACAAACAGACAAAAATGCCAAGGAAAGAATAGGATTCTAAAAAGACAGGGCGTGCAAACACGGACACAAGAAAGAAGTCAGGACACCACAAACACCGACTAACAACTGAAGAGACTCACAACGGCTGAAAAGAAAGAAGGCACGAAAACTTATCTGCGCATGCCCATGCAACAGGCGAACCTATCAATCCGGCACGCGTGGCGGTCTACGTGGAAGATAACTGTTAAGGCATTTGATTTCATCTTTATGCAAGTTAATCGACGGTTGGCTCACGCATGCGCTACCACTATTCTCGATATGCCATGCTTCAATCATCAGGCGCGTTTCTTCATTTGTATGACACTGCGCATTCATCGAATTTTGGCGTGCACTTACAATCTCGACAATGTAAATATAGATTAAAAGGTGAGCCTCCTGTTAGCGATCTCTTATGTTCCAACAATCTCTGGTTGATGCATCGGCCCGTCTGTCCTACGTAGAAGCGGCCGCAGCTGAAAGGGACCTTATACACCACACTCGTACGGCAATCAGTGAATTTGTTGGTGTGTTTTACGAAACAAATATCGGTCCGCTTCTTGTCTTTTACTCGCTCATTCTTCCTCTGCACAGCGGCACAAATCTTACCTAGCTTATTGGCAGCCGTGAAAACAACATTAACGCCGTATCTACTTCCTACTTTCTTTAGCCTGTGAGATATGCGATGAATGTACGGTATACCTACGACACGTTTCTTCCTATCGCTTTCTGCAACCATGCTCGCACTTAACACAATAGACTTCTTTAAACGTTCAGCGACCGTGGCCACTGCATCACGAGGATACCCTACATTTAAAAGACGCGTAACCTGTGCGTTAAAGCTATAACTCATTTTGTGTTCACACGACTTGGTGAGGGCTGATTTAAGGCAAGACATATGGCCGATGCCGTTTTTTACAACCTTCGAGTGCTTCGACGAAAAATTTAACAGCGGTTTTGAAGATCTAGGAGAATACTGGCAGCACACGTGGTTCTTCTGGAACGTTAAAGAAATGTCTAGAAATTGTATTCCATTATTCTGAGGCACCTCTTTAGTAAAGCTCAGCCCACCTCTATTTAATTCAAATTTTTCGCTCACGGAAGTTACCACCTTTTAAAAGTCCTCACCACTACAAAAGATCAAGTAATCGTTCACATAACGAAAAACCCTAATAACCGAATTACCTAAGGCGCCTTCCAAAAGATTGTCAATCTTGCTAAGGTATAAATCACTAAGAACCGGAGCAACCTTAGAACCAATACATATTTTCATTTTGCTGTGCAAGAGTATGTGCGTGCAGGCCAGTCACTAACAGGGGAACCTTCGCATGCAAAGAAAATCCACAGAAGAATGAGATGGGCTGTTGTGCACGCGGTAGGTGTTCCCAACTCATGGCAGAAAACTTACGGCTCTCCTTAAAGCGGCAAGTGTACAACCATCGCATATTGTCAGTACTAACATATGAGGTCGAAACATGGAGGATAAACAAAATTATCGAGGAAGAGCCAAGCAGCACGCAGTGGAGCGGCAAATGATAGGCGTAACAAAACGGGGTAACCGATATCCTACGTGACGCTAAGAGAAAATGTTCGTCTTCGTGTGTTTTTTATGCGCTGTATCAGACAATCGTGAATAATCAGCTATTCCGAATTGAACCGCCCTTGAGAAGGGCTAATAACCGATGATAAGTTAAGGCGAAAGAATAGCGATGGGAATCGCGACCAAGCGTGGCAGAAAGTTAGGTCGGGTGATGAAATTAAGTAATTTCAGGAATAAAAGGGAATTATCTCGTGCAGGACAGGATTAATCGCAAGGCGCTCAGCGTCTCGCATGGCTGAGGAAAAGTGGAACTGCGTGTTTAGAAATGCGCGACGTCTCATCGCCAAGAAGGAAGCGTGAACTACAGAGAACGACCTAGCTTTGACGGGAATTGTTAGCATTCCTGAAAATATATCGCGTGTTTTGCGGAAAGGCCCAAAGTTCAGCCAGAAACCTTGTTTGCCACCTCGCGAACAGCTTGCCTTGAGCCGACAAGTTGCGGCGACAACGAAAATAGAAAATACGGACCGCTGCCTTCAAGAGGATATCCTTTCGAGAACTCTTGACGGGGCCTCTTTCTACAGCCGTCAAGAACCTACCACGCGTGTGACGTCTTACATCAAGCGCAGCAACTTGTGCCTTCTTCAAGCCGACAAGTGCGGGGTGTACAAGGCCGGAGGTCGTACCATATATATACACCACGTGTCCCACAATCTGAAAGAAGTGGCTGACACGGGGTACCTATCTTGCTCTCGGCGCCTCGCACTCTCGCCCAATTGGGTCCACGCATACGATCTAGTAGTATCACGAAGCGCGGTTGTTGATAAAAAGAAAACCACACCAGGCCATGCAGATGCAAAAAAGGCCACGTAACAAAAAGCGTACCAGGCACCTGTAGCGTATTTGCAACATGTGCTACAATTGTAGTATACATGATTGCTCTTTCTTGCGGTAAGGCATATATCGGCCATACCGGACGCTGCGTGAATGAGCGGGCGAGGGAACACGAGCTATCTTGAAAAAGTAAAGACGGAGCGCACTTATTTATTTATATATTTTACCCACAGACAGGGGAGTGGGTTTAAAGAAGCAATTTTTGAAAAGAAGCGATGAATAACAAAGGTAACAGAATCTGCGATTAGTACAATAACCATATCTGCTAATCATACAGTGCTTGCTGGGAATGTCGAGTACGCTGTACAACGAGAAAATAAAGTAAAATGCGTGTTATATTATAGAATATTAGCTGGGCATGTAAGATAGAGCTTTGGAACAAGACTACAGACATAATGAGTTTGACAGGTGTAGCATCAATAGTACGCCATATTATAGTGTATAAGCACGGACAGGTAACATTAGTTCATACAAGCGATTGTTACTATACAATGTTAGCTAATCCTTTACGAAACTTAATGCTCGTTATTAACAAAAGATATAATCAGCGGGAAGGTAATTCCATTCACTCGACGTTCGAGGTATAAATGATTCTGGAAAACGTTGCCTTACACGCACCAAGTCCAACTTTGTGCTGATGTTCAATGCGGTGAGATAAGTAATATGGACGTGACACGAATTCCGGATGTAGAGTAGGATGGTGACATAGTTCATGAAGAAATGATAAAGGAGAAATTTTACGGCGTGTATCGAGTGATTCAGAGCCCAGGCGTGACTTCATTTCAGATGCACTCGTCGCTCGGTTGTAATTCGAAAGAATGAGAAGACGAGAGTTATTTTCGGCTAGTTCCATGGAATGAATTAGGTTGTCATGAGAGGAGTCCCATATAGCTGAAGAATACTGTGGGTTGGACCCTGGCAATGTTTTATAAAGTAGTAACTTTAATGAACATGGAGCGCGAGAAAAGTTACGGCGCAAATGCCCCAACAAACGGTTGGCTTGCTTAGTGATATACTCAATATGTTGCCCGCACATTCTCATGCACATCTATGTGAGCCACGGCTGGAAAAGATAAGGATTCTTGGATCGGCCGCACGAGAATTATTGGAGGCGTCTCGTGTTGGGAAACTGGCCAGGGAATCGTGTATCAGAGACACGTCAATTTCCCTATTTCCTTCGGAGAGTCGTTTTTAGAAAGTGTGATTACGTGGATGTGATGCGTGCTTGTATGCTCTCTGGCACTATTGCGCGAGTGCTGGGTTGTTGCGTAGCCTGTGTAAAAAAGGGTCGAAAGCTAGCGCTCACCTTGTTCCCTCCCCCTCTTTTTTTCGTTCTTTCTGGTCAGTATGAACCGAATAGCAAGTACACATCTGTTACACCCCTTGTTCAAGAATTTTTCAGCTGCAGTTTCCAAGATTGGCTTTCGGCACGTAAGGAGGTACAGTCGAACCCCGCAATAACGAAATTGGTGGGGAAACGGGACAATTTTGTTATTGCGAGAACTTCGTAATAGCGAAATAACACAGTAAAACTAAGGGAATGATCAGAAAAACGAAAGTTTATTGTCAAAAGTCTACTAGCTTGACTTGTCGGCCTTTGCCGCGTACAACTTGTTGCAAACGCATACAACTTTCTTCGCTGCGCAGCAAGTGCTCCATCGCGACATCATCGCCGTGCGTTGCTAAGAGCGTCTGCATCGTGCCGAACGCGTCCAGCTTCCAACTCGTCTCGTGGGTTGGGAGGCTTCCCCGCGTGGCTTGCGCCCTGGTGTCGTCGGTTTCGCGCATGCTGTTCAAGATGGCCTCGTCGTCCAACTCATAATGCACTAACACTTTATTTTCGCTGCCGCAGCTGCGCACCACGCGGTTCAAACTGCGACACTTCGCGAAAGCCGCCCCACGCGAACTGCGCACAGTACACGATGCATCGCTGGAGATACACAAGGCGCATTCACGTGCCGCTAACAAGCCGATGCGACAGCACATAAAAAAACAGTATACATTAAACAACACAGTGGCCATGACGACATCCGGCGCGGGCAACTACTTCCGGCAGCGTGCCGATTTTCTAAACAATGATGGCGGCGCCCACGTAAGCGTAATGTGGTTAGTATTTTGCGCAATCCAAGTGTGCAGCAGAGGTACTTGAGCGCATTTCTCTGTCCGGTTACCTTGTGCGAGCATATTACGTGCAAGAAACATTGCGTCAGTTTTCGTTATTGCGGGATTGCAGTTCAGCAGCGTTTCGTTGTTGAGAAATTGAAATGCATGGAATCCTGTGGGTGTTCGCCGGGGACAAGAAAATATTTCGTAGTCTTGGGACTTTCGCTGTTGAGGGATTTCGTTATTGCGGGGTTCGACTGTAGATGAATTCCTGGTCAGCTGGCTAGTTTCATTCCGAGAACTACCAGAAGAAGCGTGCTTCCTTTTCGAGCGACGCACGTTGTAATACCACGCTTCATTGCTACAGGACCTTAGCAAATGTCGCACTTCGTCATGGTGTCTCAAGATAGCCGATGACGCCAGTTCCAACACACTTCAGCAAAAAAAAAAAAAAAAAAAAAACGTGACATTTCAAGTAAGTCATCTTGTGTACGTATTCCGCAACCTTTGCCCTTGCAAAGTAGCCTCCCGTTATGGGCGAGATATATGCGGTACAAGCTTTCACAGCTCCAACGATACGTGTCAGTAGTATTCTAAAAACGCACAGTTGTCTAAGCAACCGTAACAATTGCATTCGAACATTCAGGGGAAAATGCAGGCCCGAAGTGGTGAGTGATCGTCGAAGAGGGAATGTCGCTGGAGCCAACGTTTCGACAGTCTTCGCCAAGGCAGCAACAGTTTCAGGCTGCATGAGCGATTTAGTCAACTCTCATATAGTGTACACTACCGAATAGTGAAATGCATGCAAGGGGCCCTGCCGTAGGCATGGGACAACCGACCATGCAGACAAGTGACCTGTGCAGCGGCAGGCAGTCCAACAGGAGCTGCGCCCGCCAATCACGTTCGTCTACTTCTGTCACATTATTGCGAAAGCGCACTTCTGTCATTATAGGCGTCTTCCGCGAACTGTTTTTGCGCGCGAAGCGCTGATGAAGTCACGTGCAGCGCGGTGTAGTGCGAGGATTATGACCGAGTACAGCCATTCATCCCAAACAGTCGTCGTGTGTTCAAACTATATGTTCTAAACTGCGCACTAGGCCCGAATAAATGCAAGAACGAGGAAAATTCAGAATGACGATCACCTGCAGTTATTTGCGGTATTTACCCGCTATACACCTGTGCGAATGGTGCTATGGAAGCGGTATTTTTCGTGGGTTTTTTTTTTTTCGCAGCAGTTCTTCGCTCTTTTATTTTTTAAATTTATTTATTCATCTTCCGGACAATACGAAGCATTGCCCGCGGTCAGGACAAAAGGAGGTGGTTTGCCTCCTGACTTGGTCTTGGATCACCAATCATAATCATAGGCGTGCACACGGGGGGGGGGGGGGGGGGTCGTCCCCCCTGATCATCTAAGAGGGGGAGGGGGCGCAAAATCTGCCCCATACATTGACTTAGTAGGGTGCGGGGGGGGCGCTGCAATGAACCTTTGTCCCCCCCTCCCCCTGATGGGGAACCCTGCGCACGCCTGTCACCAATCACGATTTTCACCCGAATCACCATGTTCCTAGTAACACAGTCACGAAAGGCCAGACATACAAATCATAGATTCCGTTTAACCCCTCTATGGAGGAGCCGAGTTCGTCCGTGCGTTTTCGGTAAAAATGTTCAAGGACGAGCCGAGTTCACCTTTCATATTCTTGCAATCTTGAATTCTGTGCATGGACGAGCTTATCTTGAATTATTGTTTTGCTGCACTTCTTGCGGATGGCAAAATAGGTTAAATGGGCAGCACAAGCGATAGTCGCTTAATTGTGGTGTAGAAACATTTAAGGTGCGCTGGCAACTACGCTTTTAGGTATGACGCCGACGGTAGCTGGAGCCAGTGTCGTTCACTTCGTGGCACAAAACAAAGACATACTTTGAAGTTTATTCAAAGCTTCATAAAAAGTATTGCTTCATATTGATACAAAACGAAGACAACTAAAACGAGTAGCTCGGCACAGCGTGAAATTACTTGTTTCTTTCGTTTTCTTTTTGGGTACAGCGCTGTCCAAGCGTTATTAGGAACCTGAACCAACTTGTCCACCCATCCTATATCTTGCGATGCTTAGATGCAAGGAACAAACCAGCGATAATCCACAACTAAGGACGACGTAGAAGGCACACTCACTAACACACCGTCGCTGGACTTACCAGAGTGTGCGAGTGAGTGTGCCTTCTACTTCGTTATTGTCTTGGGTTTTCACCAGTTTTTTTTTTTTTCGTCCAGACATGAACCTTCTCAAGTACTAATGTGGCAATGTAGGGCTTGGTAGGTTAAGAAAAGGCTACCCTTGCCGTATTTAACACACTCACCTCGTCGTAGCAGAGCGTAATCGAAGAGCGGAATTTGTGTTCACTTTGCAGCTAATGTAAGTGCTAATGTAAGTAAACAATGCAGCTAATGTAAGTGCTCGCAAATAAAATGTGGCCACTTTCGGTGAGGATGACACAGTTTAACGGCAGCATGGTTCGATAGGTTTGAGCGAAAACTCGCCTTTCCGATGAAGTCAGCCGCGTTGAAAAGCGCCATCAGGAGCACGGGCATCCACGAGCCCAAGCGGCAGGAAACGATGCGGCTTTCTATTCCCGGAAACAGCGACAGCGTCACCATGTAGACCAGCGCCATGCTGATCATGTAGGGCCACACTTTACGTCCCACTTGGTACCGAGCGACCAGGCCACCTGCGCGAGAGAGCTGCGCACTGAGAATGAGGACGGCGTTTTTTGAGTTGCAGGGCCGACATGCACGAGTCACTGGACTGACGACATGAATGCGCAGATGCAATATTTCGAAGCACAGGAATAAGTGGAGGGAGCGAGAGATATCGGTACTGACCGAACCGCGTCAAGCTACAGTTTTCACGCTGAAAACAGCTGCCATAAAATAAGCAGAAGGAAGCAAACGCACGTGCTTTGTACTTTATGCTCGAGCGTTCGCTTCTTTTTGTTCCCGCTTCCATAAGTTGGCATTCTCACCATTTCATTTTTACATGGGATGGGCTTTGTTTAAGTACGGCCTTTATAGTGAAAAGCAACATTTCCCTGATTTAGTTTTTACCCTAGTGTCGACTAGTGTGGCGTCCAGCGCAGCCTAGTGTACGGACAGCGTTCATCATGAGGCACTGTTGCGTGCCTATGTACTGTAGGTATCAACTGCAAGAAACTAGGACGCCGGAGTATCATCCCGCCATATTCCTGCCGACCTTGAGTTGCGTCAACGATGGATAAAACTGGCCTTGCGAAAGGAGCCGAACACGACATCGTATAACGCCGTCGTTTGCAGTAAGCATTTCTTTGCAGCTGGCTTCAGAGTACCACAGTTCGACAACTAAACAAGGAACCGGTGTCCAGCGCGTTCCCGGGCATCCTCGTATATCAAGCCTACAATTTCTAAAGCACGCTGTGATTTGATTATTGAAACGCACGCTGCTCAGCTTGAGTGCGGTCCGAAGAAGGCTATCAAAGAGCGGAAATATAGTTACTGGGCCCAGCTTGAACAAGAGCGTTGCTGCCTTGGCGTCGCGTCTGTGCGACCAGCGCCAACAGGCCAAGACGCTCGGACGAAGCTCTTGCTTTGAGAAGCGCCTCGGGCTTTGCTTTCAGTGAGATGCGCTGAACCGGTGCATACGGTAGCGTTAATGTGCAGAACAGCGGCTTTTCAAGCAAAAATTGGGGGACGCATAAGCTTCGTCTTTAAGAGTTGAACGCGATAGCGATATCTGGCCCCATCCTCATCGTGCTCTATTTCGCTTGTCATTATGTTCCATCGCCCGGTCTCACACACTCGACATACTATCTAGAGTAAAGGTAAAGGTTTCCGCCCTCTTCAACAGCACTTTTATGACAACCCTGTACCCACTACGTGTGTGTAAGAGAATTCGCGCACTAATGTGTATGCCCTTTGTAATCGGTGGCATGCTTTAAACCAGCAGCAATTACGCGCGTGATACTTTTTCGAAGTTGCGATGCACCCACTACGTGTTCGTAAGGGAATACGTGCAGTAATTTGTGTGCCTTTTGTAATGGGTGGCCGGCTTTAAACCACCAACTCGTTATGCACTTCACATGGTGTGACGCCCGATGGCAATATACGTTTGTACCCCCTTTACTGCGATATTACATCTCGTACTGTGACACCTGTACGCAGGACGCGTATGTTTGTGAAGCATTGAAGTTATTTCAGTGCAGTTCCAAGGAAGGGAGTGGCTCTGTGGTAGAACACCTGCTTGCCACGCAGACGGCCTGGGTTCGATTCTCATTAGAGCCTAAGAATTTTTATTATTAAATGCGAAGCATTTCTTAGAGAACCTTGGGCACTCTGAGCGTTTTTATCTGTCTATCTATCTATCTATCTATCTATCTAGCCTCCTACGTCCGGGTGATCTCATGATCGCCTCCTTAACTTGATGTAGGCCGAAATTGGCCTGGGAGGGTTAGGAATTTGACGAATATGACTGTCGGGTCATGACATGAATAACGTGAAAATCCTGTCGCGTACGTCGTCAAACCCTTTCCTCCAGACACCTGTGGTGCACACCCGTTTACCACAGTTTATGTCTACCCAGGAATGGCGAGAACAGACATTGGTAATTTAAGTGTGCGAGCATTAAGAAAAATTGACATCGGCAGTGTTGACCGGACGTATGGAAATAATAAAAATTAGGATCCCAGCAAGAATCCAACTCAAGCATTCTGCGTGGCATTCAGGTATTCTACCACAGAGCCACGATAGGTCCATAAATTGTTTTGTAAAAACAGCCTATGCAGGCATAATGTGGGTGCAACGTCAATTGTGGTTGTGGTGTTCGCTATTTAATTTTACTAGAAAGCAATAAACACTACATATCTACTCCTACGATACAGACGTCATATCAGATTAACGCCTGTGGTTCCAGTGTTGGCTCCGCTTTTATAGCAGTTTAATAAACATTAGATTTGTATTCCTGATTCAGCAAGCTATACTGAAGCACTGATCCATCCCGGAGGAATACATTAATGAAAGTTAAGTATGATATTCTCGTGGTTGCACCATAAAGTGCACAAAGTTTCGATAATACTGACGTGTGTACTCTAACGTGAGGGTTGACATTAAGTCGCACCATAAGTTACCCTCTAAACACCAGGGTTGTCGACGTTCCTGGTAAGCCCGCGATGTGCACACAGCTACTACACTTACAAAAACACGTCGATCCACCTCGTAACGCTTGGCTCAAAGCCATAAAATGGAGCATAGAAGAAGTACTCGCTGACTGCTTCGCACGAAACCGATTCCCACAACACGTGGGATCTTCTCTGCCGAATTTTCATTTTATTTGCATCTTTCTCGATTTTTCGGTCCCAGACAAGATGCTTTTTTTCGCTCACAACCAACAACACCGACGCCGACACCGGAATTTCTGCGGAACGAGCTCTTTAACGCTATCGCGTTAAAAGATTGTGCAGTATTTTGTGCAGTATGCTATGGAGCGTCTCAACAACGGGGCTAGGAGAGTTATCACAGGGCTGCCAAAGTGCAGGGCGCTGCCCGCAATGAAAAGCTGTAGTGCTTTCGAGGACGTCTCTCACCTCATGTGAACGCGCGAGCTCACGCAGGCCATGCGACTCAAGTCCGCACATGCACGGAGAGTAACCCTCTGCTGCTAAAATCGGACATAACACCTCTAACCTTCCCGCGCCACCGCGCATATGTCCCCCTTGCGAGCACGTACAAATGGCGGACCCAAGGCCTCCACACGCGACGCTCGGCGCAGAGGCAGGCCCACGCAAAGTGCCACGAGAAGCGACGGCAATAGTTTACGTGGTTTACGATAGTTCACGCGGTCGCCTCTATCGGAGCAACAAAGGAGCAGTGCGCAACCGAAGGGACAACTCCACCTCGTGATGAACGTCGTTCCCACCTATATACGACAGTACTGCATATATGCTGGCTACCCTGTACAATGACAAACATGCTGAGCCCACCGCTCACAGTTTGCCAAGAGATGCTAAACACTACTGCGTTTCGTGCTTGTAAGGATACTCACAAAAAATCCTGCTCTTCAACGACTTCTTCTCCACGTGCGTTGTCTGCGTGAACAAGGACACGATTTTCACGTGCATTGAATATCACGGCACTCGGGTGTATACCAGGAATTGAACGGGCGCACCGATTGTAGCGCCATGCCAACATCCGCGCGGTCGAAACGACCCGAACACGTATGGAGCAACGTACCTGAATAAATTTAAATACGCACGAGTGATTGGTAGGCTACGTCCTATAGAAACAATAGCCGAAGCAAAAGGTTACCGGCACGGCTGTTTTCCCTCGACATACCCCCACTTCTCTCCAAGGCTACGTCTTTGACCGTAACGGGCCATGCGCCCACAGGCGTGTGAACGAAGGGGGAACGAAGGACTATTAAGTCCTTCGTGCGAGCAAAGAACTTAATAGGGAGGTGGGGGGGGGGGCGCTGCGATCAACCTTTGCCGCCCCCCCTCCCGATGAAGATGACGAAGAGGGCGTGTACAAATTTCTGATGATGATAATTTTCTATCTACGACACACGGCAAACTTCGAGCATAACCACTGTTCTGTAATAGCTAAACTTGACTTTTGCATCCCCTTTTTATCACACTCCCTTAATCCGAACTTCGACACACCTTGCATGCTTTCCCGTTATGAATTGCCGACGCTTCCACAAAGCGTCCCACTGCATGCCATTCGCCAGATTCCCCCAGAAGCACGAGTCTACCGAGGCCGGATTTCCCATCGGTGAAAAAAAGCTCCGCCCTATTCTAGCTGCGGCGGCGACGGGTTCTCTCATAGTTGAGTCCCCATGGCAACAAGTCTGAATCGCTCGTTCCCTAGAAAGAGGGAACGAAGGGTCGAGAAAAAAGGAGGGTTTAGCGTAACTGCGGCGTTTAACGCGCACTGATGCCACTGGCAGTTTCCGCCCGACAACGCTGGCGCCTCGTCTTTCCTGACGAGCCAGTGCCCCACACTCCACGGACACACCGAGCACGCCAATCAGTTGGGAACGCCATAAAGCGGAACGCCTGGTTCGATAGGAATCACGGTGTCCCGAGCTCTTAAGTCAGTAGCCTCTGTAGCTCCCATCGCCCTTAAAACCGTACACAATGGCAAAAAACATATATCGGCACGGGTCTGACGACGGGGAAGCGCCAGAGGTGGAAGACCAGAGGGCCAGCCTATCGCCCTCGCCGTGTTGCGTTCATTCGCTAAGCGCACCAACTGTTTTCATTCCGGTGCCTCTGCGTGCCCTAGCCTGTCATAGTAACGAGCAATTGCGGCAGTGTATTGTGCGCCGAATGGCTGTCTGCTGGTTGTTCCTTCTCTTGCTCTAGCTTCGCCAACTTGACTGCCAAAGTTACATCAGGAAGAGTTCCTCTCGGCGTCCTCCGCCCTTTCACGTGGAGACATTCTTTCGTGCCCTGTGACCAACGGCAACTAGAAAGAAAAGTGGCGTTGCCTGTGACACGATCGTGTACCATCAACAACGTCCATTTATATTTCCGGGACGCGGCCCTTCCGTCGGTTAACTGCTTCTCGGACCATAAACTACGTTCTTTTCGGTATTTTGCTGCCTCGCTGATCTTGCTTTTTATTGAACGAGTGAACTCTCGTTCTTAAAGTAATTTACCGCACCTAGATGCGCGAGGATTTATTTATAGTTGGCACGATCTAAGATGGACATACGTCACACCACACCATTGTGAGTCGACGTGCGCGTGTCAACGCGTTGTGTGTTTCTTTGTCTATCGTATATGTTGCCGTTATGAACTTTATAGTCCAAAAAGGCGAAGCCGCGCAAGGCTTGAAGCAGCGAAACTGAACGATTCTTAAGACTAATAGGACTGCTTCTATGTCGTTTCTAGGCCTTAGCTACGTGATGCAGGTCCTAGGTTGCTTCTCGGTTGTTGCTAGTGATGTGACCGAGGAGGGGTTGAGGCTGACACCCAGGCTTCGGCGAAGGTGGACTCTTGCAACGCTTCACATGTACAAGAAGAAAACCTGTTTAATTTACATATTTACAAGAACATTGCAAAGAAAGCGTACAGACGCGCATTTAGATCACAAGGGCCAAGAGCAAGACGAGAGGGCGAGCGAAGGCCAGTGAGCCCCAGCGCACTTCCGACACGCTCCTTTTATAGCGGTCCGTGCACGCGCTGCCGATGCGCGTTCCTCGTAGCGTACCGGGAGATTTCCCGCGTTCCTGTGGAACGCGGACAGCGTATGGCAGGTACGCCGATGCGCGTCCCTTGCAGGCCGGCTCTTTGTATTGCCGGTTATAACACTAGGCTATAACACTAAACACTAACGCGGTTATAACACGGTTATAACACTAAACCACAGACAGACACAGACGCGAGACGGATGTCCGAATTTCAGAGACAGAAACTCCCTCTGAAACTAAGCGTTTGCACCTCTCGTAGACCTACGGGCACGTCATCGTTGGCGTAGGCCTTCCATCGCTTCGGGGTCTTCTCGCAGCCTTTACCGTTCCCTAGCAATCTCTCGTTGCACGTACCCGGGGTCTTCGGCTCGCCGCCTTCGCTTCGCAGCCATTTGTTGGGCTAACTGTTGCCTTCTTCATTTTTGGTGGGCCAGTGGTGTGTAGTGGGTTTTACCCGATTTCTGTGGCACATACCCGTTGATGATGATGATAGCTTTCTGGATCGCCTCACGAGGAACGGTTTCCAAAAAGCTTCACTGTGAATATTTTCCATAGTCTGTCGATCGGCGTGACAAACATACTAAGCAACCATTGTGAGTGAAGACCGCAAGTGACCTCACCGTATATTTAGCATTGGCCGTGGTTTCGTTGATTT
The DNA here is from genome assembly GCF_013339695.2 of Rhipicephalus sanguineus. Lineage (NCBI taxonomy): Eukaryota > Metazoa > Arthropoda > Arachnida > Ixodida > Ixodidae > Rhipicephalus > Rhipicephalus sanguineus. Next base: position 163,312,429 of record NC_051182.1, on the reverse strand, counting down.
AATACTGTTATGTGGAAACGAGAACAGACGAGAAACATTCTACAGCAAGTGTATGTGTAGCACTGACGCAGCAGGCGACCGCACCACAGCGAATCTCTCCAGACGCCCAAGAGGATATATATATCCCACTACACTGGTATCGTCATGGAAAGTCGAGCAACCATTTTTTTCCCTTTTATGGCGTAGCTGCATATGGCCAGGCAAAACCAAAATTCGTCCGTCCTATGTGCGCAAGAACTCCTCGCGCTTATGTGCCACAGGAATTGGGCAAGCCCCACGACTCACTACTGGTTCGCTAAATAAGAAGGCAACGCGCGGACGGCAAGCACCAATTAAGATTTCTGGACAGACGTATCCAATAATCGAGAAAAGCTTTCGTGAACCGTCGGGATTAACCGAGTGACCGGGTCGGCATGTTTCAGCTTCGCTGGTTAATCATTTGTATTTGGGCGACGATTCCTTTTTTTCTGTTCGACAGGGCTCCCTTGGCCACTCGTCATTAACCTAGCAGCAAGTGGCCAGCTGGCACTTCCTTCAGACAGAAGTCTACCAGAACCCTGAGTCTCTTAATCGCTGCTACCCGGACCACTACTCACCAAACTGTAAATCGTGCAATAAAAATCACAGCATATCCACGGAGTGAATGATGATGAGTGGGCGAAGCTGCGGAGGTTCATCGGTAAACCGTGAATCTTCCGTGAATTCTGCCCAGTACATCATCACCGACGTGAGATCGGGCGCGTTTATACTAAAGGTTCGATTAGTTATGACGACTTGCAGCTCACTTTAATTTTACATGTACGCTGTGAATTTTCATTGTTTAGAAAACCATTGCATTAGAAAACATCTGGCGTCTTTCGTTAAGCAGCTGGCGTCTTTTCGTTTTGCTTTAGAAACATCTGGCTTTCTTTCGTTTTGCTTTTACAAAACATCTGGCGTCTTTCGTTGGTTTATTTCATCAATCAACGGCGTTTTGAACAAAATTTTTATTGTTTAATCACGCACAGGAGAAATCTCACCAGGCACTACCTTGGAGGTAAAGAATGGCTGCTAATGCGAATGAGAGACAGAAGAAGTCGGCTTTTAGCTAACGCTGCGAATTTTTTATTGTTCAACAACGCACAGGAAAAATCTCCCACCGGCACCACCTTGGAGGTCAAAGCGTAAGACTGGTTACGCACTACGACTACTACGACTACGACTACGAGGGACGAACGGGTGCCGCCTTAAGGAGCTTCGCCCCTAAAATGGCTAATCTACCTCACACCCTGTGAACCTGCTGGGCGGCCTCTCAGGGCAGCAACATCACTAATGCTGTGAGTGCTGCTCAACCTGGCCACCGCTCTGGGCCGTCCAGCTGTTTGACGACGCACCCGACGGTAATTACGAGCCGCCGTTCAGACGCGCGTCTGAACCATATAAACCTATTCTTCCTCTCTTCTTCTGTCGCAAATTATTTATTTGACTATGGTTCCTATTATTTTAGTGTCATATTGGTTTAAGCTTGCTACTCTTAGTGGGGCAGGCAGGCGTAACTTACTTTTTATTTTATTACGCCCCACTAGATTACTTTTGTTGACAGAAACGAATTCTGTATGCAGGCGCGGAAACAGCTCCAACGACCGTTTCTAGGGAAAGCAAAGGCGCAAGAAGCAACAAGAGAAAGTCTAGCAATCACAGTGGCCTGCTGCGCATAGCCTCGACAGGGGCGTAGGCAGAAATTTTTTTCGGGGATGGGGGGGGGGGGGGGCGCCTCCTTGATCTGTAGTGGGGACGAGCAGGCAGATGTGGTCGAGTGTCATTTTCTGCTCTGTATGCTATGGCAAAAAAATTTCGGGGGGGGGGGGGGGGGCACGGGCCCGGTGTGCCCTAACGTGGCTACGCCCCTGACCCTCGAAGTAACTGAGTGCTTCTCTGTTAGGTAAGGTGACCGGCACTTTACCCTCGCAGCGCATGTTGCCCTGGCAATCTGCGCCTGCTCCACTTATATATATATATATATATATATATATATATATATATATATATATATATATATATATATATATATATATATATATATATATATATGTGTGTGTGTGTGTGTGTGTGTGTGTGTGTGTGTGTGTGTGTGTGTGTGTGTGTGTGTGTGTGTGTGTGTGTGTGTGTGTGTGTGTGTGTGTGTGTGTGTGTGTGTGTGTGTGTGTGTGTGTGTGTGTGTGTGTGTGTGTGTGTGTGTGTGTGTGTGTGTGTGTGTGTGTGTATTTCACAATCTGCACACTGGAACAGCACGCGTACCAGATTTCGCAAAAGGCAAGGAAGAACACCAATGTATCGCAATGTGTACAGCAGCACTCACGGGCTATTCGTGAACATGCGAGACCGAGCAGCCTAGCTGCGAGTGCTCGTGAAAAGTGTACACACGGCCAGCATCACCGATCTTCGTAGCACGAAGAGCGACTGCGTGGTTCCTCGAGTGCAGAGTATAGCTGCGCCGACACCGTTGGTGCTTTGTTTTCTTTTTCTTTGTTTTGTTTCCTTGGCCTCGACGATCATATTGGGGCTGAAGACAAGGGTTGGGAAAAAACCGAGACATGCTTGCATCGCCGGAAAGCTTCATCCCTTCCCCGTCCGGTAACTCTGGCTGATTTCCCAATGGGTTTTCCGAGATCTCAGTTCCTCATGCTTTATTCAGCCTTTTGCGTATTCTTATTGTCCGTTCCCTCTAGCGCACGGCTGTTCTCAGCACTAGCCTCTACAAACTATCTCCATAAAACTATGCAGCAATGTGAAAATCGTGAGATGTTTTTGGCTACTGTTATTAAACATTTGCAACATCAGGTCAGTGGCACAAGTTGCACAGAATTTTCTTCGTGTTGTGCGATCCGTCATGTGTCCTGTTCGTCGACACGAAGAAAAAAAAACACGATTATGTTTTGTTTTATGTACACTACGTAACATATCCCACGTCAAGCATTTCTTGTGTAGCGCCCTGAGTAACGTATTGCCAACCACGACAGGCACATTAAGCAACACAACATTGCTGATGGGTTTTCCAACAGGGATCACCATCATTATGTTGGTTACGCGCCACACGATGCTCGCTAAAACCTGCGGCCATAGACTGGGTAGTGAACAACCACGAAAGGCACCAATGCGTGCGTTCCACGAACAACATTGTTTGTTTGGTTGGCAAAAACTCTTTCTTGCAAAAAAACATTTAATTTTACTGGCACTATAATACCCGTTCTCGAAATCACTTTGCGAATTATACGTTCTACATTTACCACAAATTTTGCAAATTAAAAGAATTATCTGCCACGTAGGACGAAGTTCGTTACTACGCGAAAAGATTCACTTCACTGAAAACTCAGCAGTATGGCGCTTTACCGCGAATGTTGATTAGCATAATACAAAGAATCGCTGTTCTGTTGTCTCGGTCTCTTCTCTCGTGTCCGTGTTTGCGGGCCCCACATTTTATGATGAAGTGCTCTTGCTAACGAGTTTCTCGTATTTTCGTGCTTATGTGGCGTCAAGGAATGCGACTGCTGTTCCTAATGTATACTCAAAATAGACCTTATTTGCAAGTGCCGAACTTCAGCTGTATGTATGCACATTTATGTTGTCTAAACACTTCTCTGGTGTGAGCATTTGTATTCTACTATTGGGTCTCTGATTATGAGAGCGCGCCTCAATGTGATCTGTTATCAATAGCTGTGCAGTTGTTTGACGACATTGCGAGAAAAACTATCATGTACAGCCAAAATTTACGGGACGTTGGCTCCACAGCAAATGCGCATTTCTGCTCTGTTAGTGCTCCTAATATAGCTGGTGACTGCATAGGTCTCAATGCCAATTACAGGACGGAACATATATTTGAGGGCTATGTTCCCAGACAAAGCGACAATATAAACTTCTCGAAGATTTCGCGTCCCGCAAACGTTTGCTGTTGGGTGTACGTGAGAGAAGAGCAGCCGGCGTCGCACGTAAGCTCCAACCTCTCCTTAAACACGTCCATTTGAAAAATAAGAGAGCCAATGTAGACTCCGAACTTATGATACTGCGAAAGATGGTGAATCTTTCCCTGGCCGAGTCAGTGTACTTGCAGAGCCTCCCTATTGGCTGATCTGGCTAATGTGGACGAGTGCTTTCTCGCTAACGAGAAATACTATCCGCGGCTACGACAAAGCTTTTTGCCTTTCTTCGTTTTCCATCTAGGTGACTGGGCGTAGCCCAACTGCAGCGTCGAGTCCTTACGTAGCGTTCGTGCGGTTCATACGCAATATTGCACGGGTGCTGACGCCCGAAAGAACAGCCATCATTTGTTGTCTTCTTTTTAACTGAAAGCAGCCCCGCCACGGTGGTCCGGTGGTTATGGCGCTCGAATGCTGACCCGAAGGTCGCGGGTAAGCAACATTTTCGTTGAAGGCGAAAATGTTTGAGGCCCGTGTGCTTAGATTTAGCCTTTAGGTGCACGTTAAAGAACCCCAGGTGGTCGAAATTTCCGGAGCCCTCCACTACGGCGTCCCTCATAATCATACTGCAGCAACCTGCAGTATGATTATGAATTACGCGCGCCGGACGTTTCCTACAACCCTTCTAGTTGTCCACGGGAAGAGAAAAGGGAAGAGGATCACCGGTGGATGCCATGGGCTCTGACAACACAGGCGCGTGCGAACGGCACGGGACTCGAGATGAAGAAGAGGTGTGAGACTCTGGTAGAAGACAGGGACATTCTCGTTGTAGTTCGTCCGAACTAAGCGCTTAATTAAAAGTGTTTTCTTAAACTGTGCGTGACAATATCGTGGTTTTGGGACGTTAAACCTCACATATTATTAACTGAAAGCAATGCGTCACAAAGCTACTGGTGGCAAAATTACGCTACGTAACATGGCTGCACCTTCGGGATATGGTTCGCTTAGAAATGCTCCCGTCCGATACACATACAACGTATTAAAATCGTAGAAAGGTAGAATAGTTGTCCTGGCGCGCGCTTGGAAATTCAGTATCACTGATTAAGAACTGCACGTTTGCAGTATAGTGTTTCGGGTCAATGTGCGCACTACCAAGTATTATAAACAGCAACACAGTGTTCGTAGCACCGCAATACACCTCTGACACCCAGGTATCAGCGTTGCAAAACTATAGAACCGAACCGCTTTTACGTAATACCCTGGAAGGGGTTCTTAATGGACAAGAAATTATGATGTACGCTTCTTTATAACATGAAGCACATTCGGCTGAGATTAATGAACGTCGATGAAGCACGCTCGGATCTCATAACAAAGTTATGCTTCCCCCAGCCACTCCCACCCACAGACCGAAAAAAAAATATTGAAAAAATGCAAGAAATAAATAAATAAATAGACCGTGAAAGACGCTCAACATGCATAAAAATACATGAACTAAACATGGTTTATACCAGGGGTCTCAAACATACGGCCCGCGGGCCTTTCGCTTGCGGCCCGGCTCGTGGATGACTGCCTTCGTCTCAATTTTTTAAAAGCCAAACCCTTAGTTAGATGCCTCACCAAATACGAAAATTGACCGTCGGCGTCCCGCGGCGTCGCAGAAACAGGAGTGATGCAAAAAATCATACCATGATGACGTCACAATATGACGTCACCATGACGTCACAAATCAACCAAATTTTGGAAGTTATTATGACGTCATCAGGACGTCACTGTGACGTACGTAACTATGACCACGGCCGGTCATGAGGAGCGCGCTCGCTCCTTCCTTTACGGCCTGCGCACGGGGGGGCTGTTGCTACCTATTGCCGCAATTTCGTGGGGGCGCTCCGAGCCAACTGCTCCTAGTGTGCCTCGATGTGTGCGCCCCCCTTAGGGTGTTGCCATTCTTTGAAGGGGCTGATGCCGCCACGACGCCATTTTTTGCCCCGCGTCTTGTGCCTCTCAGCGCAGCTGCCGTAGAGGGGTGAGACGCCGGTAAGAAGCCGTGGGCTAAAATATGGCAGCCGCGCCGCAGTAGACGCCGCAGATGTCCTCACCCTGGACAAAACGCGCAACAAAACGCGCATCAAGGCACCCTAACTGCTCCCTAACTCACTCCCGGCCGTTGCGGAGGCTAGCGCGCGCAGGGAGTGCTCGGCTTCCGACTTACCGTGGCGCTTTCTGAAGTTACTCTATGTGGTATTCAGGGTACCAATGCAATAGAAACATGGTAGCAAGTATATATGATGACTCCGGTAAATTCCGCTTTACAGAAGTGGTGGCGCAGGCCGCTCATAAGCCCGCTTCTGCTGCTCGGCAAAGCATCGACGCGGTTATAACACAGTCTTGTTTTTTTTTTAGGTTTCTGTAACTTCGAGAATAAGTAAGAGGATGAACATTGCATTTGGTTGAGGAAACGGTTTAATCGTGGTTTAGGAAATGTTTATTTCAAATGTATGTGCCGGCCGTCGCTGTACTTGAAAATAACAAACTTGCACATTTTTGTTGGAGGCATCTTAATTCGTGCTTTAATATTGAAACAAATACTTCAAAAAAGTGAAAGTCACTGCATAAAGGGGACGGCCACGCTGCAGACGAAGAGGAAACATAAAAAAAACTTTCAGAGAATCCTTTCAATGGGAAACAGAATGTTTTCCTTGGTACTACAACAATATGCGCATGCAGAACTGAAAAAAATCACTGCTGGTAAAACACTGTAGTGACGATCACAGCTTAAAGGAGTCAAGTCTGTCACAGCCTGATATGCTTCCGCGAGGGCTTGTGAATAAAACCGGAAGGCCTGTCATTCTGATCTGTTAACTTCTTGGTGTAGTTAATAAGAAGAATCCGGAGAAACTTCTCAGAAATAATATGAACCAGCACTCTCGCGTGACTCTTGTCCACACCTTCCGGACAGTCCAGAAGTGGCGAATCTTCAAGGTATGGCTCAACAGTCAATTGCAGAGTCTCGAGGATTTTCGTCCGAGGAAGATATTTGACTGCTTTCTCGAAGAACGTCACAATTGTGTCCAGCATTGATAGTAACTCCGGCTTTGGGTAGTGTAGATCATAGGCTTCTGGCTGACGGAGAAGATGATACAAAGGACTGCTCGTTTTGTTTGTCGTCACTAGCATGGCGCATGTTTCGCAACCGACATCAGTGATGAGTTTGGCAATGTAACCACCTACATACACCAAGCCTGAATAGGCAACAGAGTTCGGTGGTTTGCGAGGAGGTTCTCGCAGAGCTTCAAGTTCCTCAATAACATCTTCCGGAATAGACACCGCCGCTTCTTCAATGTTTTCGTCGCGAATGCCCATGTCTTTTGAAGGTAGCGCCTTTTCCTTGACAATGTGGGTCAAAGCAGCTGTGACGGCTCTTGCGTCTGGCGCGTCATTGCCCCCGCACATTGCCCTCAATTTTCCAAACAATGCCTCTATAGGATTACTGTTAAATTTCTTCGTGAGCACATAGTTTACTCCTTTTCTCAAAAGAAATCGGACTGTCTCCACTGTGGACTTTGTGGTGAAAAGCAGGGCAGTGTACGTCTCGTCTGTAAAGTTTCCAACGCCAGAGGCGACAGAAGAATCCTGGATGCGCTTAATGTAGCCTGAAAATTCATTTTCCAGCCACAGCAATCTAAGCACAGGGGCCTCAGGCATTTTCGCCTCCATCGAATATAAGGTGGTCGGGTCTTAAAAAATATTGTTGTTGCTAGTAGCGCTGCGTGTGCGTCGTCTATTGCCGAGTGCCGAGAAAGGCAGACTGTCCCCACACGCACCTGTACTTCCTTCACCGCTTGCTACAACCGAAAGAAGTAATTAGCACGAGAAATTGGCCGGGCACAGCTGGTTTACAACACGAAGCGCATGCGGCGAAACGCGCTTTGGGCGGTTGGCTCGCGACGCCCTTACGCGGAGCGCGCCGTCGTGACTGTATAGAAAAAGTTCCATTGTACTCCCGGCGGCTGCTCAGGCCGTAAGGAAAGGAGCGAGCGCGCGCCTCTAGACCGGCCGTGCTATGACATAGCGACACACGGTGACATCAGCACATGACGTCGTAGCTTGGTCAAAGGTGGGCCGATCAGGGAGGCAGTGGAAAACCAGGTGAGAGGGCCTCCGATCCTAGAGGCAGTTCAAAACCACGTTAGGTTAAGTTAAGATGATAAGACGCCTGGTTCTCTCAGCAGATTTACTGTAGGGAAGCACTGACCCCGGTTTTCTTTTTTTTTCTTTGTAATACTCGTGGTCCACGTTGCGGACCACGTGGACGACTGGATGGTAGTTGAGCGTCTTCCAGGGGGGTTCTCTCTTCAGCTCCCTTGCGTCCGCCACGGTGGTGTAGCGGTTACGGTGCTCGGCTGCTGACCCGAAGGTCGCGGGTTCCATCACGGCCGCGGCGGTCGCATTTCTTTGGAGGCAAAATGCTAAATGCCCGTGTAGTATGCGATCTCGGTGCACGTTAAAGATCATTATGCCTATATGGTAGCGCACCTTTCGACAGGGACAAAAGAAACAGAAAGGACACGACACTCGCTACTCGGGGACTTTTGTCCCCGTCGAAAGTGCGCTACCTAACCATATAGGCATAATGATCAGTCACCAACTAGCACAGCTCTCTACCTTATTGAACTGCACGTTAAAGAATATCGGATGGTCAAAATTTCCGGAGCCCTTCGCTATGGCGTCTCTCGTAATCATATCGTGGTTTTGGGACATAAAACCCAAACGATTAATATTATCACTTTCCTTACGTGTGAATGTGTGTGTTCGCCGTTGCTGTGTTGGTTGGTTGAGACTCTATCACCTGTGGCACATACCCGCAGAACATGAACTCTGGTATGCGGTTATGTGCCACACGTGACTGAGAGAAATTATTCCATGACGTACGCGACAGGTATTTCACGCTATTCATGTTAGGACCAGTGAATCGCGTTCGTCATACACTGATCCCCTGCTATGCCAATTTTGGCCTACTACAAGTTATGGAGGTGACCAGGAGAGCGCCAGATAGATAGATAGATAGATAGATAGATAGATAGATAGATAGATAGATAGATAGATAGATAGATAGATAGATAGATAGATAGATAGATAGATAGATAGATAGATAGATAGATATAGATAGATAGATAGATAGATAGATAGATATAGATAGATAGATAGATAGATAGATAGATAGATAGATAGATAGATAGATAGATAGATAGATAGATAGATAGATAGATAGATAGATAGATAGATAGATAGATAGATAGATAGATAGATAGATAGATAGATAGATAGATAGCTAGATAGATAGATAGATAGATAGATAGATAGATAGATAGATAGATAGATAGATAGATAGATAGATAGATAGATAGATAGATAGATAGATAGATAGATAGATAGATAGATAGATAGATAGATAGATAGATAGATAGATAGATAGATAGATAGATAGATAGATAGATAGATAGATAGATAGATAGATAGATAGATAGATAGATAGACAGATAGATAGATAGATAGATAGATCGATAGATAGATAGATAGATAGATAGACAGATAGACAGATAGATAGATAGATAGATAGACTAGACAGACTAGACTAGATCAGATAGACTAGACTAGACTAGACTAGACAGATAGATAGATAGATAGATAGATAGATATAGATAGATAGATAGATAGATAGATAGATAGATAGATAGATAGATAGATAGATAGATAGATAGATAGATAGATAGATAGATAGATAGATAGATAGATAGATAGAAATGGCCAAAGTGCCTGAGGTTCGCTAAGAGATGTGTCGCATTTAATAAATAAATAAATAAATAAATAAATAACAAGGCGGTTGAGGTGAACACATGCTCAGAAGCGTCGTTCCCGAATGCCGTTCAGTGAATACTAAGTCCATCATGCCTGTCGGAAGATCGGCAGGCCTCATACTTTGAGACACACTGCGTGATGCGTACCAAGCACTCTGTACTTTACCTTTCGGAGACTTTGTTCCTCCCACTCATACATCACGTGTTTTCCGCGTATACTTGCCGCCCTAACACGACTGTCACGTTCACCTAGAGCACCAGGGTGACATCACGGCCCTTTCACGCCAGACGAACGACCCTCTACGCGATGACGCTGGCTCAATGCGATCTTGGAATCGGTTCTGCTGAGCGCCCACTCTAACACAGCCCACCTCCCCCAAAAAATAAACAAACAACCGGACTTGCGGGTGAGTATACTCGGACGATCGCTCGTTTGTGGGGTCTCCAGTCCTGCTTCCTATACTGGTCGCTCACTGCAGCCCACGTCGTGAAAGAAAAATAACGGAAGTGTTATATCGAGAAATACGATGGGGTGATGCAGGAAAGAGCGAGAGCAAACAAGTCGCGGCAGTGTCAATTATTCCTCCCAGCGTCTCCTTCCTGCAGTGGGACTCGCCGATCACCAGAGAGGAAAGGTTTACTTATGCATCACGTACTACCATGCAGCAGAAGGATGTTCGCGAGAGCAGCAGCACTCCAAACTCCCTCGGGAGCAAAAGGCTCTCTCAAAACATCGTCGACACCGCGGGGAGAAACGCCGCGACGTGACTCGCTGGAAGACGTGCGGCGAACCTGCCGCTCGCGTATTTTTATCTTCCTGCGTTTCCTCCTGAGCAAGCGTTCGGTCGGGTTCCAGTCGTGCCATATATTCGCAGACAACCAGCTTTATATGATGTTCATCGATGACTCCACCACCTCTGTATGTACTATGCCGCCTTGTATTCCGAAATGTGTGTGTGTGTGTGTGTGTGTGTGCGCGTGTGTGTGTGTGTGTGTGTGTGTGTGTGTGTGTGTGTGTGTGTGTGTGTGTGTGTGTGTGTGTGTGTGTGTGTGTGTGTGTGTGTGTGTGTGTGTGTGTGTGTGTGTGTGTGTGTGTGTGTGTGTGTGTGTGTGTGTGTGTGTGTGTGTGTGTGTATTCTCGCCTATAACCTACGTAAATACAGAAAATCCGGAGCTGGGAGCGGGTTAGACGAGATTTTCGGTGTGCAAGCTGCCTTCATGGCGATACACAACGGACAGAAATACGACGAAGGTGGCAGTGACAGCGATAGCTGAAAGTGACAATAGGTGAGGAGGGTGAGTGTGTGGGTGAGGAGGGTGAGTGTGTGGGTGAGTTGTGGGGTTCGCCGTCTACTCCAATGAAATGGGCCGCTCGTCAACGCTGGGGTAACTCGAAAACCATTTATTAAACAAGCTTTAAAACTGTTAAGACAACAAATGAGAGTACATAAACGCAAACTTCCCGAACACTTCCGTGCCTGTGCCGTTAACCTTGGCCCCGGCGGACCGCACGCCGCGCACACACGCACACCTGACCACAGTTCACTGGAAACTCCCCCCTGACCGTTCGCCGTGCCCGCTTATAAAGCTTGTCTCTATCCGGGCGCATGCGCAGTGGCCCTCGCTGCTGTGCCTTGTCACTGCCGGTGCTGACATGGGCGAGGGTGGTGACCTGGTGATTATCCACGGTTCCCCACACATTCCCCCTCTCCAAAGAAGACGTCGCCTCACCGCCTCCCTTGAGGACGTCCTTGGTTTTGGCGGTTGCCCACGCAGCAGCTCCGGTCTCCGTCTCAGGCTGTGGCTCGAGCAGGGCACCACTGGTCTTGTGCTTCATGCGCTCGGGGAAGAGCATCTTTGCGCTTCGTTCGGTGCGGCGCAACTTCTGGATGCATTTGTCCGCTTTCTCGGCGGCGCTCATTGTCAGGAAGCTGTCACTGCGTGCACCAGGTGCCTTGTCGCTAATGCCGATCTTGGCCGACACCACCTTGCTGCACTTGCCAAACAGCGCCTTTAGCTCGGCTGCCTGCTTGTTGTTGGCCAGTCCGCTCACCCACACGTCGCGCACGATCTCCTCGTCTGTGGCCGCATTGGGCGTCATCTGGGTAGCCGTGCCGGCCGCCCTTGTCCTCTGTGCAACGGTCCTAGTAGCCACGGCTATGCGCCCTTCGGCAGCATCCTTCTTGGCCTCCGCCGGAGCTGCTCTTCCAGCTGTCTTCGTAGCCACTGTCTTGGTGCCAACACATGCGACTAGTTTTGGCGTCTCCGAACTAGCATTCTCATTTGGCGCGGAGGCGTGATCCTCCTCCTCTGCCTCACCACCATCTTCTTCCTTCTCCGGCTCGTAGTTGGACGCCAGCACGCTCCCTTGACCAGGCGGAAGCGCTGCTGCTTGATCTGGGCCTGGGCCTTGTTTTTCGTGCATGCCGCAATCGCCATCCCCTGTGGTGTCGGCGCCGGCATCAGCGGAAGGTGCCGACGTCTGCGCGCTCGTATTCTCCCGCGTCGCGGCGGGTTGTTCCTCCTCCGTCGCGGTCACACTCGTGCCCAAGTTGACGACGTCGTCAGCCTGCATCACCGATAAGTCGTCTCCCTTTAAATCAGACTCGCACTGGTTCATTACCGCGTCACTGCCGGCGGAATCGTCTTCCTTCACGACGTCGACCACCTCGCCTTCGGGCTCCTCTTGCGCCGGCATGCAGTCCCGCCCAACCGGGGCCGTCAGCCATCCGAAGTTCAATGTTGGGGCCACGACGCCCTTGGCCGCGCAATAGGCTGCGGATTCGGCGTGTCCCCGCGCCGCGCAGTACACTGCGGAGGCTACGTCGAGGCGCTCCGTGGTCTCGAGCAGCTTTTGCAGTGCGGCCTCCATTCTTGCTGGCAGTAGACAGGGCCAAGTTCACGTTGGGCGCCAGTGTGTGGGTGAGTATATATATATATATATATATATATATATATATATATATATATATATATATATATATATATATATATATATATATATATATATATATATATATATATATATATATATATATAGTCGAGAAAGGAAGACAAAACGTACGAAACAAGCTTTACTAACGTTTCGGCAGGAGGGCCTGCCTTCGTCAGAGTGAATGGTTAGAGATGCCACACAGGGCATATATACAAGGCGCTTGCGTCCATATCGCAAGACTAAGTGATTTTCACTTTTTTGGACAGGCGATATTACAAATCAAGATATATACGTGGTTATACACAATGCACGTGGCAATGTACAATAATAGTATGGCACATCTTAGATAGATAGAAACTTGTGTGCATTGAACAAAGTATACAAAACAGCAAAACAAAACTGCAAACGGCGCACAAACCAAAACAGAACCGCGAAATTCATACAGTAGTTTATATGGACATAAAGGCAGCAGGATAATCTCGGTCAAACAGGGATGAAAATAATACAAATAAATAGATACAAGAAGCGCGCAAAGCATGTACGTTCGAAATAATGAGTGACACAGGCCGCAGGCGTTGCGTACGCGATGATAGCCAAATAGTGAACCGCGCGCAAGCAACATACGTTGTCATAAAATAGTGATTAACAAGGCAAAATGCAAGCAAGTGCACCCGAGCTCTCGTTCATTCCGTCAGACAAAGTTTTGAATTTATGAATTAGGAATGATTCTCTAACCTCGCGTTCATGATGTGATTTAAAACCTGATTCAAGTATTGTGGCTCTGATATTACTAAAGGAATGGCCTGCGTCGGTGACATGCCTCGAAACTGGTAAGTGAGGAAGGGCATGCACATGAGCTTTATGATTGTTAAAACGGTACCTAAAGGCAGTTTCAGTTTGACCTATATACTGTATATGACAGATGGAGCATTCAAGCAGATAAACCACATTCGCTGAGTCACAATTGAAATCGCCCCTGATTTTCAACTTGAAGTTAGTCGCTGTGCTGGTTGCCAGGGTAGCCGTTGTCATGTGAGCGCACACTTTGCAACGGGGCTTTTTACAAGGATGGCAACCAACCATGTGGGTGTTGTCATTGCCTTTGGTTTTAGAGGAAGTTAACAAATCGCGCAAATTTTTGCCTCGTCTGTAGACAACACGGGGTGGTTCTGGAAAGGCTCTTGTAAGACGTTCGCTCTGCATAAGCATGTTGTGGTGTTTTCGAAGAATAACTGCGACATTAGGGGCCGATGCACTATGGGTTAACACCAAGTTAATCTGTGAACGAGTCTTAGCATTTTCCTTCGTTCTGCTGAGTGCTGTTCGGTCTAATGCGTCGGCGCGCTTTACTGCGTCATCGATTAACTTCGGCGGATATTTCTGTTGAAGAAGTGCAGTGCGTAATCGGTTACAATTAGCATCAAAATCAGACTGTTCTGAGCATATTCGCTTAAAGCGTAAGGCCTGGCTATAAGGTATGCTCGATTTGCAATGCCTTTTGTGGCTGCTTTCAAAATGTAAGTACCTGTGTCTGTCGGTGGGCTTGCGGTACAGTTTGGTGGTTAATTTCGTACTATTCAGACATACTGTCACGTCGAGAAAGTTAATAGTGATTGGTGAATATGTGTGCGAAAATGATATGGAGGGGTGAACATTGTTAAAGTCCGAAATGAAAGACAAAAGTGCCGCCTCTCCATGTGACCAAATTATGAATATGTCGTCAATGAATCTCTTATAGTAAAAAGGCTTCAACGAACGACCCGACAAGAATTTATTCTCAAGGATTCCCATGAAGATATTCGCATAATTTGGCCCTATTTTTGTACCCATTGACGTACCGCTTACCTGAACGTAATGCACTTCGTTAAATTCAAAGTTGTTGTACCGTAGTATCATTTCCAGCAGGATAGCTATAGTGGAGCTATCAATAGAATTATCAAGAGCGGAGTGATCATAAGCCTCAACCACGGCCCTTATACCGTCCAAGTGAGGTATGCTTGTGTAAAGAGATGCAACATCGAGAGTGACAAGGAGAGAGTTGTTGGGTACAGTAAGGTTGTTAATATCTGACTGGAAGTGGTCAGTATCACGTAAAAATGATGGAAACGTGGGTGGTATCCGGCTGATCAGGCCATCTACGTAACGTGATAGGTTTTCTGTTACTGTACCTATGCCGGAAACAATTGGGCGACCAGGGTTATTTTGTTTATGAATATTTGGCAACAAGTAGAATCTACCTGCGACCGGATTTAGAGGGATCAAAGAAACTGCCCTTTCATTTAATTTTTTATCCTTTATCAGTGCCCTTATTGTGCTATCTAGCATTGCTTTATAATCTTCAGTCGGATCGGCATCGAGCCGTTTGTAAAACGACCTATCATCCAGTTGGCGTCTAGCTTCAGCGATATATTTATACGTGTCCATAACCGCAATGGCACCACCCTTGTCAGCAGGTTTGATTGTGATATCAGTGCGCCCACTTAGATTCGCTATAGCTTGCAGTTCTAGGTTCGATAAGTTTCCTTTGAAAGAACGTCGCTCGTTATAAGACTGAATAATATCTCGCGTCACCGCTTTAATAAACATGTCAAGATGTTTGTCCCGTTGTGGCGCAGGTGTCCAGCGTTTAGCCGAAGGCAAAGCTGTTGGATCGTCGGCCGGAGCCGGCTGATCGAAGAAGTATTCGTGCAGCCTCATATTTCGTGCGAAGTTATCTAAATCTTTGTACAACTGAAATTCATTGTAATTACCGCTTGCAGGACAAAAGCTTAGGCCACGGGATAAAAGGCTTAGTTCTTCTTTAGATAAAGTAGCGCTTGAAATATTAATAATATTATCGGCTACAGGTGCACGTATTGTTTCCTGGACCGAAGATAGAGGCGTTGAGCTTTGAAGTGTTACGCCGTCTCTGAGCAGCTTTTTACATTTACGTGAGTTAAGTTCGTCGCGTTTCCTTTGCTCATATGCACTTAGGGACAAAGATTCTTCAGGAGAAAGGACAAACTGATCGAGCAGTTGACGTTCCCTGTTCATTAAGGATTTTAGTGAAGACCGATAGTGGTTTAATACGATGCGTACTAGCTCAAGTGAGGCGTTCCTTAGCGTCTCAAGCCACTTCTTCGCGTTGCCCTTAGACAACTGTGATGTTGCCGGCTGCAGACAGAGACTTAAACCCCTAGGCGGAATGGACACCGCTAAATACGCTTCTAGAGTGGACACATGTAGCTCATAACATACACGTTTCTCGACAGACTTCCGAATTATTTGAAACTCCTTAGAACAATTAGAATTCACATTATTCGACAACCAGCGCTGTAGTCAATTATTCGGTTTCTTTTTTAATATATATATATCTATCTCTCTCTCTATATATATATATATATATATATATATATATATATATATATATATATATATATATATATAATCTTCGAGCACAGTTAGTGGTGTCGTGTCGTCTGGATCTCTTCCTTGTACATGTCGTTTTTCGCCGTAAACCATGAACGCAATCGTATTCGCCCAATTTTCTATCCTTATTTAGTGGGGTATTTTCTAGGAACGTGTAAAATCAATTTTCAACGGTTAAATGTTCAAGTAATACATGGAATACTTTTCTGTAATTTTTCCGCGAGATGTAGGTGGAGACGCGGATTTCGTGCCGAGGTGGGTTAAGGATCGAAAGCGTTAAGGATCGCACAGTAGGGGTGTCCTCCTGCTTCTACTGCCGAATTTCGCAAGTACTAAGAGTTGCTGCAAAAACGACCGTGTTGCTCACAAATGCCAGAAAAGAAACAGAGAAAAGATAAATTGGAACACAGTTCTAACAGCGCTACTATGCACGTTGAATGAGTCACTCCTAAGGTGGCGCTAAACTCTTTGTATGTTCCTTTTACTTCTTTTCATCTCCGTTGCAAGGATAGGATGCAAAAGTTTGTGACCGCACGACGCAAAGCCACAGCTTCATCATCACCACCATCATCATCAGCAGCAGCAGCAGCACACAGACTTTGGGAAATGCTGATGATGATGTCTTTTTTCCATTTCGCATCCAAAAACGCGCCTCTTCACCATCTTTTGTCTCCTCCTGTCATTTTCATTTATTTATCTCAGCAGCCGGTGCCCTATCTTCTGACGACTTCGTTGCGATTGTTGGCCGCGGTGGTGTAGCGGTTACGGTGCTCGGCTGCTGACCCGAAGGTCGCGGTTTCGATCCCGGCCGCGGTGGTCGCATTTCGATGGAGGCGAAATGCTAGAGGCCCGTGTACCATGCGACGTCAGTGCACATTAAAAAGCAGCAGACGGTCAAAATTTCCGGAGCCCTCCACTACGGCGTGCCTCATAATCATATCGTGGTTTTGGCACGCAAAACTCCAGGTATTATTGTTATTCTTTGCGACTGGCGATATATGCTTCCGTTTCTCAACTCTTAAATGACGTAACGCTCGTGCATCACAAGAAGGCTACACGAAAATGTTAAGGGGTGCGTTGAAATCCTATAGCCTGCACTGACGGCTAAGAAGACGCCTTCGAGAAAGGTAGAGACTCTTTATATTAGAAAAACAGGGATTTTCGCCGGCGTCAGTATACCGCTGGCATGCTACTCTGTGTAGGGATGGGGAATGGGATTGACAGACTAAAGAAGAGAGTGAAGGAAATAATAATAAAAAGAAAGAATACAAAAACATGAAATGCGCAAGTGAAACTGATAGGAATATTTACAACGAGGGTGTTAGGTAAGTTAAGGCTTTGCTATGTGAAATAGCAAACCATTGAAGCTTTCCGACTAGGCCAATTTTCGAGAGGTAATTAAACAGTGGCTGTAAAACCCGTCGCTGCTTTGAAGGGCCGGGCACTGGGCCTAATATGTTGTGTAATGAAGCTTATCGTGTTTCGCGATAAAGTGCATTTGGAAAGAACTGATGCCACCTCGCGCGTCTTGCATTCGCGAGGCTTTGCCGACTTGGTCGGAATTGAACTGAAACTCGAGATGATTGCTCTTCTTTTAATTTAACGATCTGCGGTTACCATTGAAACAAAGCCTATCTAACATGAAAGCATAAAAAAACTTTGGAGCCCTGCAATGTGTTCGGAACTGCAACTTCATCTACTCTCATAACAAACCGGAAAAGCTAGTCGCATTCGCAAAAGAATTCATCACAACGTAATTACCGCCGTCCAGCGTGCAAACGAGCTTCCAGTGCTAGGTATACAATGGGATCTCTAACTCGAAAGAAAAAAGTAGCTGCTCCACGTCTTTACAGTTAATCTCGGCTCGTTATTGCGTCGTTTGCATTCATGAGAGTCCGACGCAATTAAGTCGGGAGCGTCAGTTTTGTGAGCCCCGTATGGAGGCCGCCCACAAACACCCCATCATTGAGCGAGAAGTGCTGCATATATTGTGACCCGTGTCCCCCGCTGCCAATGCGAAATTCTAGGTTCTAGTAAAAGTATGCATCGTCATGGGAGTCGGTACAGCCTGTATCTAGGCGCAGACTCCTTCAAGTATGACCGAGTAAAAAATTTCGTTGGGCGACCTGGTTCGTGACTTTAGAAAGAAAAAATCGTGGCGCTAAACAAACGCGTTTTCACAGCGCCAGCAGTGTGCTCTCCTACTAAGGCATACTTGTTGGCTAGTCGGATGAGCGCCTTGATCCAGGGCTGAAAAAGCGAAGAGAAGGCAGATGCGTGGACAGCGCGTTTTTGCGTAGCGCACGTGTGGTGCGTTTTTCGTGCCTCTGCGTTGTTCCCTCGTTTCTTTTGCGCTGCAGGTTTCTTTTTCTTCTTCTTCTTCTTCTTCAAGTCCCTTGAAGCACCGTGTGCTTTGAAAAACTGCACGCAGGTGAAAGCTCAGGGATTCGATGGGTCGTTTAGCGAGACAGTACGTCCTTTAACGTAAATTTGATTAGGTTGTAATAAACTACTCATTTTGCCCAGTGGAATCACTTCGAGAAATCAGCGAAGCGATTATTGGCTACGGTGGTTGTACTCATAAGCAGCATAATAATTTTTTTGTAAGAGTGTAGTTCATCGGCTCTCAAAATGGCAAATGAGACGATCGAGCAGCGCGCTTGAGCTTTTAACTGATGAACACGAACTTGTGACAAATCGTGGCTGTGGGGTCGTGACGACCAATCTGTCTTGAATAAGCGGAAATGTAATGTTGTGGACCTCTTTGGCAAAAGCTCTTGCCGCAGAAACCCAAGTGTGATTGTTATAAAATGTAATAGCTGCATTAATGAAAAGTATTACAAGTACAGAATACAAAATCAATTCTGGGAAGCAATAACTTGTACAAAGAGAAAAATTAGGAAATAACATACCTTCGCACACAAGCAGCTTTGAATAAAGTTGACGTTAAGAAATTATTTGGTCCCGTTGCAGAAGACGTAGGAACAACGCAATAAGACCAATCATACGCGAAAAACAGTACAAAAGAAGATAGGGGGACAAGCCACAGCGCCGTAACTTTTTCCAGCAATTATGAACCAACCAGCCCAAGTATGCACGCGTGCACGTGAGAACTCTTTGTTTGTGTGTACGTAAATCCTTACGGTACCTGTAATGACGCAAGACGCATAGTGGCCGGCGCGACACCGATGTCGGTTGCACTGTCTCGCGTGGAATATCTATGAATACCTATTCAAACGTTTTCACGGCAACACTCGTCGCTTCGGTACGCGCTCTTGCGGTGCTCCCTCGCGCCACCCTGCACCGATTTAGGTGGGACGTCGTTTAGCCAGACAGGCACTGCGGGCAGCCCGTCTAGAAACCGCGGATATTTCGGTGAACGTTGGAGAAACAGCGGAGGAGGGAGGCTCGTGCCCGGTGCTCAACGCAGCCAATTTGCATGGCCGCACATTGAACGCAAGGCTCGTATGAAAGACGAGAACCTGGGAGCTGTCGTCTGGTTGCCAGGCGACCGTGAGGGCGATGCGCGGCAGCCCTTTCCTCCTCCTGCGCTGTTTACGCTGACACTCTCGGCGGTCAGGAGATAAGCAGACTTGAACCTCGTCATCGTATATCGCTGCACGATAAAAATAGATGGGAGGAAGGGGTTTTTGAGTCCCGCCGCTTAGGGGTATAACTCGTGTTCACGTTTTCCATAACGCAGTTTGCGGGAAGAAAAAAATGCTCGATCAAGGCCTTCATAGTATCGATCGCAGCCCTAAAGGAAAACTAGCGCCGAAAACTCGTAGTGCGCGTCATACAAAAACACTTAGTTCTTTAGCATTTCCTACTCGCTACATGGGAAGCCTATTTAGATGCACCCTATATGGTGCCTTCGCATATCACTAGGCGGCGTTTGACCACTCCACTGCGAGAACCTCTCACTTTTTCTCTGTCTACATTAAAATCCTAATTCAGAAAAAAGGTGACGTCATCACGTTGCCCAGCAACAAAACCAGTCAGTAACCAACACATATAACATGCGAACGATGAATACAAGATGAATAACTTCTAACTCGCTCAGTTTTCTATCCTAGCATGCCGCTGCCTGCCTCGTCATAGCAACGGCACTCTCATTTCACTCTTGCATATCTCTGAGACGAATCGATTGGATGATTACTGCTACAACTTTCTAATTACGCCTATTCATAAAAGTAACAAGTAACCCACGCAACGCTACAGCTTGCTGTCACATTAACGCATGCTCACGTGTCAAAGGCCGTTCAGCTGGCCTCGCTGATTACGTAAGTCTTCAACAAAAACTACAGACATGCACACGGGAAGAAGAAATGCCACACACTCACGACGACTAACATTTATATTTGCGTTATTCAGAGAAACAAAAAACGACCGCGTATGCATTTATACGGCTATGCATTTATACAGCTATGCATATCAAATACTGCAAGTTGTTGATTACTTCGCTTATGCCTGTTCAACATGCTTTTTAGGGCTAGTTTGGAATCCGTAAATATATTCCATGTTTTGTGTGGCCGCTGTCGAAGTATAAACGAAAGGGCCGCCTTAATGCCATTTAACCCAGCTGACGCAAATATCGCTCGCTCAAGACTAAACGAAAAGTATTTTTTTGTACAGGGCACAAAAATTCCTCACGATAATCGACGTTGAGCTGTGTGAATACGCCTGTTTCAGCGGCGTGTTCTTAGTGCATATAGGCGGTGCCTTCCCATTGCTATAGACTAACGGCGTTATCACGACTGTGAAGTGTGTGACTTTGTGCGTGCGTGCACTCCTTGTCTCTCTCTAAAGCTCCCGCATCCCTTCCCCCAGTGTAGGGCAGCACACCGCATCCCTGCCTTTCCCTCCTTCCTTCCTTTCTTCCAAACCTATCTGGCGGGGCGCTGATTGGGCCATTTTCTTTTTCGCACTGGTTCCCGAGATACATGGCCCGATTTTTAGTGGTGACAGTATTCAGGGTGACATGTTCCGTGGCATATTGTGTGACACTTAAGCAGGGATCGAAACACGCGTGTGTAGCTTCCGACGGCCTGGCCAAAGCTAATGTAGCGTTTTCGATGGAGGCGAAAATGTTTGAGGCCCGTTTACTTAGATTAGGTGCACGTTAAAGAACTCCAGGTGGTCGAAATTTCCGGAGCCCTCCACTACGGCGTCTCTCATAATCATATTGTCGTTTTGGGACGTTAAACCCCAACAATTATTATTAAAGCTAAATTTAGCACTCGCTTTAGCAATGTTCATTAAAAAAGTGGGTCTTCATATTTATCTGAGCTCAATCCGAAGTTTCTCCTGCGAAGACTTCAGGAGGCAGCTTCTGTTGCAGTTGCTGAGCGATACGACCCCTTTGGGAGGCAAAGACATTTTCGAAGACACTTTGTCACGTGTCGGCCCAAGTCTTCTTTTGCTTGCGGATGAAATGTTGCACGTGTCGGCCCAAGTCTTCTCTTGCTTGCGGATGAAATGTTGCGCAGGATGTGGAGAGGGTACGAGACCTACTCATACACGCGCTAAGGTCGGCAGTTGCGGCCTCGAAGAAGACAAGACCACTTGTTGAAATGTTCACTCCAGTGACACCCATGTCTTCACGACATTACTTTGACACATAGTATATGTCACACAGTACAATCCACTACGATGTTAGGATGCTTTTTGTTTTCCTTCTAGTCTCATTTGCTGCGCACGCCCGTACGTGTGCCTGTTTATGCGTTTCTCCTTTATTTCTTTTCGTTTCCATTCAGCTTAATGCCGTAGCAGATTCACCAGCTTCTTACGCCTTCCACTACCAACGTATAAGCACGGGAATGCTACTTGCAGGAGGACTTGTTGTTGGGCATGCTAACCGTCATAGCGGCTGTGTTCCAATACTGCCGTAGACAACAAAATAGACCGCCAAACGACAGCGGCCATCGTTAGTCACATGCCAACTCTCACGTAGCCAGCAAAGTAGCTTCGTGAAGATAGCCTCGGAGACAAATACGATGCTGGCTACTTCCCCGTCCAAACAAGATGGCCGCTGAGCGGAATGCTTGCATCTCGCCGCTATGGTCGTCTGCCCAGAGGTAGACGCTTTCTCATCCGCTTAATATAAACGACGTTCCCCTTTTTCAAAGATTCGAACACGAGAGAAGAACCATGTCTGCCTGTTTTCCTTAGCTTTTTCTTGTCGCGAGGTGGCGTAATGTCTCACAGACGCCATGCAGGGGCATTAGATTACTCGGACGCCTGGGGCTATATGGTGTCTTTTAAGATGTCAGTGTATACTGTTGCGATGCTGACCAGAATTAGAACACATCCACCGAGACTAATACACTGAGACATATAACACAGGTGCACATGCGACTCACGCTTGATGCCGCTCCACAATCTGGGAGGTCTGCCGTGAGTTCTCCTGCGCATGCGCACAACCACTTCCTGGACACGGCAGTTGACACCCTTAAGACCGGAAGTGGATAATTCGTCGCTTCCGGCGCCGACACTGGCACCAACTAAGCCTCGCCGTGAAGGGGCGCCACAGGAAGCAACATCGCCAGAGCCCCCTAGCGACGCCGACATGCGACCGCTCCACAGGCTCCTCGTGGTGTCGTCAGTGATGTACCCACCGCGCCTACAGGTGGTGAGAAAAATAAACGCATACGATATAAGCACACCCTCAACATCAATAAACGCACAACGAAAGTTCCAGCGTTGCTTGTCGGCGTTTTTTTTTTTTCCTCTTTCGAACGCGTTTCTTTTATTTTTTTCGTTGATCATCAAAATGTATATTTCAGGAAGCTAGAGCCATACTGCCCCATCCCCTATCCCCTCCTCATCCTGCTCCAACAAACGAATGGAAGTATGTTGTAGCATGGCTGCCACTCAATGCAACAGACCGCAAAACAGATAAATGGTACACAAGACCAGGCGCGGCGCCGGGATTTTTTACTGGGGGACACTCACGACAAGTGAGTTCCTTCAGGGGGGCAGGGAGGCTGGGAACTTACGCGCTGTGTTTTCAATATGTTCGCCGTTTTTACTTATAAAATACAAGCGCTAAGACGGCAGGGACAAGAAAGGGCAAAACACGAGCACTTACAATTGAAGGCTTTATTGCTTCAATATACTTATACCGGAACCTTATCATTGCCTGTTACCCGCGCATGCGCACCGTTGGTCGAAGCAAAACATTGAAGATGCATGGCATGGGCCATGGGACAGCTACCTCCTCTCCTCGAGCATTGTCACTTCTTTGGCAGATAAGGCCAAAGACGGGCGACTGATCGACGCCCCAGTGTTGATACGGAATGCTTCCGCAAGTTGACTCGTCGTGCGATCTCTGTGTTCGAAAGAAACTTCCGTTTCAGCAAACCGCGCTTCGCATCGGCACTCAGCCCAGTGCGTGGCCTGGTGTGTTAGGGGTCTTCCCTGCAAGGAAGACTGGTGCTCCCTTCGGAGTATATCCACACATCGGCCTGTCCGTCCAACGCAGACACAAAGAAAATTATATATATATATATATATATATATATATATATATATATACACTTTTTTGATGAAAGCTTTCACTTGTGAGTAAGCGCTCGTGTTTTGCCCTTTCTTGTCCCTGTCGTCTTAGCGCTTGTATTTTATAACTATGGTTCAGACCAACTAGCTAGTGGCGTAGCTAGTGGCGTAAGAGGGGGGGCGCTCCGAGCTCGTGCGCCCCCCCTCCTTCCAGAACTTGTTTTGCTATGGCATACAGAGCGCTCAAAATGACACTCGATCACATTTGCCTGCCGAACCCCCCCCCCCCCCCAAAAAAAAAAAATAAAAATTCCTGGCTACGCCCCTGCAACTAGCTCGTCTTTCCGTTTTGTTTCAATGGCCCCGCCACGGTGGTCTAGTGGTTATGGCGCTCGACTGCTGATCCGAAGGCCGCGGGATCGAATCCCGGCCGCTGCGGCTGCATTTTCGATGGAGGCGAAAATGTTTGAGGCCCGTGTACTTAAATATAGGTGCACGTTAAAGAACCCCAGGTGGTCGAAATTTCCGGAGCCCTCCACTACGGCGTCTCTCAAAGTCATATTGTGGTTTTGGGACGTTGAACCCCAGATATTATTATCCACTACGGCGTCCCTCATAATCATGTAGTGGTTTTGGGACGTTAAACTCCTGATATTATTGTTTTGCTTCAATGTTCGCCTTTGAGGCGCAAAGGGGTGCAGGCGGAAATCCTATGGGGGTAGCTTCCATCCCCCTCCCCCTGCTGGCGCAGCCCCCGCACATGACACGAAAAGGCCGGAGTTTCGCCGTAAAGATGACGCGTCGATTAGAGGTGTGCACGGGCTCCGAAAGCCCGACCCGGCCCGCGGGCCGGGCTCGGGCGGGCCGACGTATTTTCGCCTCGGGCCCGGGCCGGGCTCGGGCTACTTGGAGTTTTATCGGGCCGGGCTCGGGCCCGGCGCAAGGCCCGACTCAAGCCCGAAATATAGAGAATGAGCGGGAATTGTTTTCGAGCACGCATACAGCGCCTTTTCCGCGACCGCCCTTTACCGCTTTTCCTTTCCATTCGCTACTTTAAACAAAAGGGGAGCAGGCAAAGCACTGCCTCTGTTGCACTCCGACAAACAGAGAAGTAACACCACCTGAGCTAGTGACGGCGCCACGCGACTGTTCGCGTTAGATTTGAGGCCAAATCTTATATGAGTGAAAATACACGCGACAGCGACGAGTGACCCGACGTAGATCGCCTTCGTGCAAGCTGCATGGGCATACCCAAGGAGGTTTAAAAAAAACTTGGGCATACCCCATACACGTGACGGCTTTGGCGAGCGAACTCCATTGTTGCTGGCATGAGGCCGTCTACTTGTAATTTGTAATCTGTGTAATAGAGACCGTTCGTCGTGTGTCGTTTGATCATATTTGATATGCTCAATAAAATGCCAAATTACCGGAAAACGATGTGTTGTTTTCGCGGCGAACCTTCAAAAAGCCGGGCCGGACCGGGCCGGGCCCGGGATTGTGTTTTCGTACGTCGGGCCGGGCCGGGCGGGCTCGCAGCCCTTTGCCGTCGGGCTCGGGCGGGCCTTCGACAAAGTCAGCGGGCCCGGGCCGGACTCGGGCTCGGAAATGCGGCCCGTGCACAGCTCTAGCGTCGATAGCGATGTATTAAACTGCGTGAAATATGATTCGCAGTTTTAAGTATCTTATTAGACTATCTTGTTACAGTAAATATTCGTTTGCTAATTAAATCTCCAAACATATTTCATTTCACGTGGACACAGATAAGCATCAAGAGTTGTCATTCGATGATTACCACGAACACTCGTTGTTAGAACGCTGGCGTGGTGAACAACGCAGTCAGTATTGTAACAGGGAAGAAACAGTGCAACATTCTGACAGGATACAAGACGAAGAAGGGACGACAATAGCGTTGATTTACAATTGACTTTATTTGTCGACATGTGGGCCCATATATACCATGACAGTAAAAAAAATAGAAAGAGATAACATAGCATGATTGGTACCCATATCTCTCATCAACATATATCACCGCTATGCTCCACAAGTACGTGCTGTACATATCACCTAATGTTAAAAAAAAAATCTGCTTCTTTTTTGTGAGAGGGTCAGAGGTGGCATGCCCACACCGTTATTCTTGATTAGTTCTATTTCTGCAGCTTCAATTATTTATGTAGTCCTATCGTCTTTGCTTTTTGCTATAACTTTTGTTTCG